>NW_022630203.1:0-34590 GCF_010909765.2 Amblyraja radiata
CGCGGGCGCGGTCGAGCGCGGCCTGTCGCGCGCGCCTGTCGCGCGCCGCCTGTGCGCGCCTGTCGCGCGCGCCTGTCGCGCAGCGCCTGTAGCGCGCCTGTCGCGCGCGCCTGTCGCCGCGCGCCCTGTCGCGCGCGCGCCGGTCGCGCGCGCTGTCGCGCTCGCCCTTCGCGCGCGCCTGTCGCGCGCCTTAGCGCGCGCGCCTGGCGCGCGCGCCTGGCGCGCGCGCCTGGCGCGCGTGCCTGTCGCGCGCGCCTGTCGCGTGCGCGCCTGTCCGCGCGCCCTGTCGGCGCGCCTGTCGCGCGCGCCTGTCGCCCGCGCCCTGTCGCGCGCGCCTGTCGCGCGCGCCCTGTCGCTCGCCCCTGTCCGCGCGCCTGTCGCTTGTCTCGCGCGCCTGTCGCGCGCGCCTGTCTCGCGCGCCTGTAGCGGCGACCTGTCGCGCGGCCTGTCGCAGCGCGCTGGTCGCTCGCAGCCTGTCGCGGCGCCGTTCGCGCGCGCTCCTGTCGCGCGCCTGTCGCGCGCGCCTGTCGCGCGCGCCTGTCTCGCGCGCGCTGTCGCGCCGCCCTGTCGCGCGCGCCTGTCGCGCGCGCCTGTCGCCGCGCCTGTCGCGCCGCGCCTGTCTCGCGCCTGTCGCGCGCGCCTGTCGCGCGCGCCCTGTCGCCGCGCCTGTCGCGCGCCTAGTCGCGCGCGCCTGTGCCGCGCGCCTTGTCGCGCGCGCCTGTCGCAGCGCGCCTGGCGCGCGCGCATGGTCCGCGCGTGCGCGACTCCTGTCGCGCGCGCGCCTGTCGCGCGCGCCTGTCGCGCGCGCCTGTCGCGCGCGCCGTTCTCCTCCGCGCCTGTCGCGCGCCGCCTGTCGAGCGCGCCCTGTCGCGCTCCTGTCGCGCGCTCTGTCGCGCGCTCCTGTGTCGCGCGCCTGTCGCGCTCGCCCTGGCGCGCGCGCCTGTCTCTCGCCTAGTCCGCGACTGTCCGCGCGCCTGTTCGCGCGCCTGTCAGCGCTGCGCCTGTCCTCGCGCGCCTTGCGCGGCTGTAGCCGCGCCTGTCGCGCGCGGCCTGTCGCGCGCGCCTGTCGCGCGCGCCTGTCGCGCGCGCCTGTCGCGCGCCTGTCGCGCGCCTGTCGCGCGCCTGCCGTCGCGCGCCCCTGTCGCCCGCGCCTGTCGCGCGCGCTGTCGCGGCGCCTGTCGCGCGCGCCTGTCGCGCGCGCCCGTCGCGCGCCTGTCGCGCGCGCCTGTCGCGCGCGCCTGTCGCGCGCGCCTTCCGCGCGCGCTGTCGCGCGCGCCTGTCGCGCGCGCCTGTCGCCGCCCTGCGCGCGCGCCTGTCGCGCGCGCGCCTGTCGCGCGCGCCTGTCGCGCGCCTGTCGCGCCGCCTGTCGCGCGCCGCTGTTCGCGCGCCTGTCGCGCGCGCCTGTCGCGCGCGCCTGTCGCGCGCGCCTGTCGCGCGCGCCTGTCGCGCGCGCCTGTCGCGCGCGCCTGTCGCGCGCCTGTTCGCGCGCGCCTGTCGCGCGCGCCTGTCGCGCGCGCCTGTCGCGCGCGCGCCTGTCGCCGCGCGCCCTGTCGCGCGCGCCGTCGCGCGCGCCTGTCCGCGCGCTCCTGTCGCGCGCGCCTGTCCGCGCGCCTGTCGCGCGCCTGTCCGCGCGCCTGTCGCGCGCCTGCCGCGCGCCTGTCGCGCGCCTGTCGCGCGCCTGTCGCGCGCGCCTGTCGCGCGCGCTGTCCGCGCGCCCTGTCGCGCGCCTGTCGCGCGCGCCTGTCGCGCGCGCCTGTCCGCGCGCCTGTCGCGCGCGCCTGTCGCGCGCGCCTGTCGCGCGCGCCTGTCGCGCGCCTGTCGCGCGCGCCTGTCGCGCGCGCCTGTCGCGCGCGCCTGTCGCGCGCGCCTGTCGCGCGCGCCCTGTCGCGCGCGCCTGTCGCGCGCCTGTCGCGCGCGCCTGTCGCGCGCCCTGTCGCGCGCGCCTGTCGCGCGCCTGTCGCGCGCGCCTGTCTCGCGCGCCTGTCGCGCGCGCCTGTCGCGCCTGCTCGCGCGCGCCCTGTCGCGCGCGCCTGTCGCGCGCGCCTGTCGCGCGCGCGCCTGTCGCGCGCGCCTGTCGCGCGCGCCGTCGCGCGCGCCTGTCGCGCGCGCCTGTCCGCGCGCGCCTGTCGCGCGCGCGCTGTCGCGCGCGCCTGTCGCGCGCGCCTGTCGCGCGCCTGTCGCGCGCCTGTCGCGCGCGCCTGTCGCGCGCGCCTGTCCGCGCGCCTGTCGCGCGCGCCTGTCGCGCGCGCCTGTCGCGCGCGCCTGTCGCGCGCGCCTGTCGCGCGCGCCTGTCGCGCGCGCCGTCGCGCGCGCCTGTCGCGCGCGCCTGTGCGCGCGCCTGTCCGCGACCTGTCGCGCGCCTTCGCGCCGCGCCTGTCGCGCGCGCCTGTCGCGCGCGCGCTGTCGCGCGCGCCTGTCGCGCGCGCCGTTCGCGCGCGCCTCGCGCGCGCCGTGTCGCGCGCCTGTCGCGCGCGCCTGTCGCGCGCGCCTGTCGCGCGCGCCTGTCGCGCGCGCCTGTCGCGCGCGCCCTGTCGCGCGCGCCTGTCGCGCGCGCCTGTCGCGCGCCTGTCGCGCGCGCCTGTCGCGCGCGCCTGTCGCGCGCCTCTGTCGCGCGCCTGTCGCCGCGCCTGTCGCGCGCGCCTGTCGCGCGCTGGCGCGCGCGCCTGTCGCGCGCGCCTGTCGCGCGCGCCTGTCGCGCGCGCCTGTCGCGCGCCTGTCCGCGCCTGTCGCGCGCGCCTGTCGCGCGCCTGTCGCGCGCGCCCTGTCGCGCGCGCCTGTCGCGCGCGCCTGTCGCGCGCGCTGTCGCGCGCGCCTGTCGCGCGCGCCTGTCGCGCCGCGCCGCTCGCGCCTGTCGCGCGCGCCTGTCGCGCGCGCCCGCGCGCGCGCCCGCGCCGTGCGCGCGCCTGTCGCGCGCGCCTGGCGCCGCGCCTGTCGCGCGCGCCTGTCGCGCGCGCCTGTCGCGCGCCTGTCGCGCGCCTGTCGCGCGCGCCTGTCGCGCGCGCCTGTCGCGCGCGCCTGTCCGCGCGCCCTGTCGCGCGCCCTGTCGCGCGCCTGTCGCGCGCGCCTGTCGCTCGCCTGTCCGCGCTGTCGCGCGCCTGGCGCGCGCGCCCTGTCCGCGCCGGCGGCGCCTGTCCGCGCGCCTGTCGCGCGCGCTGTCGCGCGCCTGTCGCGCGCGCCTGTCGCCGCGCCTGTCGCGCGCCTGTCCGCGCGCCCTGTCGCCGCGCCTGTCGCGCGCGCCTGTCCGCGCGCGCCTGTCGCGCGCGCCTGTCGCGCGCCCTGTCGCGCGCGCCTGTCGCGCGCGCCTGTCCGCGCCTGTCGCGCGCCTGTCGCGCGCGCCTGTCGCGCGCGCCTGTCGCGCGCCTGTCGCGCGCGCCTGTCGCGCGCGCCTGTCGCGCGCGCCTGTCGCGCGCGCTGTCGCGCGCGCTGTCGCGCGCGCCTGTCGCGCGCGCCTGTCGCGCGCGCCTGTCGCGCGCGCCTGTCCGCGCGCCTGTCCGCGCGCCTGTCGCGCGCGCTGTCGCGCGCGCCTGTCGCGCGCGCCCTGTCGCGCGCCTGGCGCGCGCCCTGTCGCGCGCGCCTGTCGCGCGCCCTGCGCGCCGCCTGTCGCGCGCGCCTTTCGCGCGCCCTGTCGCGCGCGCCTGTCGCGCGCGCCTGTCGCGCGCGCCTGTCGCGCCTCCTGTCGCGCGCGCGCCTGTCGCGCGCGCCTGTCGCGCGCCTGTCGCGCGCCTGTCGCGCGCGCGCCTGTCGCGCGCGCCTGTCGCGCGCGCCTGTCGCGCGCCTGTCGCGCGCCTGTCGCGCGCGCCTGTCGCGCGCGCCTGTCGCGCGCCTGTCGCGCGCGCCTGTCGCGCGCGCCTGTCGCGCGCGCCTGTCGCGCGCCTGTCGCGCGCGCCTGTCGCGCGCGCTGTCGCGCGCGCCTGTCGCGCGCGCCTGTCGCGCGCGCCTGTCGCGCGCGCCTGTCGCGCGCCTGTCGCGCGCGCCTGTCGCCGCGCCTGTCGCGCGCGCCTGTCGCGCGCGCTGTCCGCGCGCCTGTCCGCGCGCCTGTCGCGCGCCTGTCGCGCGCGCCTGTCGCGCGCGCCTGTCGCGCGCGCCTGTCGCGCGCCTGTCGCGCGCGCCTGTCGCGCGCGCCTGTCGCGCGCTGCCGGCGCGCGCCTGTCGCGCGCGCCTGTCGCGCGCGCCTGTCGCGCGCCTGTCGCGCGCGCCTGTCGCGCGCCTGTCGCGCGCGCCTGTCCGCGCGCCTGTCGCGCGCGCCTGTCGCGCGCGCCTGTCGCGCGCCTGTCGCGCGCGCCTGTCGCGCGCGCCTGTCGCGCGCGCCTGTCGCGCGCGCTGTCGCGCGCGCCTGTCGCGCGCGCCTGTCGCGCGCCGTCGCGCGCGCGCTGTCGCGCGCCTGTCGCGCGCGCCTGTCGCGCGCGCCTGTCGCGCGCGCCTGTCGCGCGCCTGTCGCGCGCCTGTCGCGCGCGCCTGTCGCGCGCGCCTGTCGCGCGCCTGTCGCGCGCGCCTGTCGCGCGCGCCTGTCGCGCGCGCCTGTCGCGCCGCCTGTCCGCGCGCCTGTCGCGCGCGCCTGTCGCGCGCCTGTCGCGCGCCTGTCGCGCGCGCCTGTTCGCGCGCGCCTGTCGCGCGCGCCTGTCCCGCGCGCCTGTCGCGCGCGCCTGTCGCGCGCCCTGTCGCGCTCGCCGTCGCGCGCGCTGTCGCGCGCGCCTGTCGCGCGCCTGTCGCGCCGCCGTCCGCGCGCCTGTCCGCGCGCCTGTCGCGCGCGCCTGTCGCGCGCGCCTGTCGCGCGCGCCTGTCTCGCGCGCCTGTCGCGCCGCCTGTCTCGCGCTCTGTCGCGCGCGCCTGTCGCGCGCGCTTCCGCGCGCGCCTGTCGCGCGCCCTGTCGCGCGCGCCGTCGCGCGCGCCTGTCGCGCGCGTCGCGCGCCTTCGCGCGCGCCTGTCGCGCGCCTGTCGCGCCGCGCCTTCGCGCGCCTGTCGCGCGCGCCTGTCGCGCGCGCCCTGTCGGCGCGACTTCGCGCGCGCCTGTCGCGCGCGCCTGTCGCGCGCTGTCGCGCGCCTGTCGCGCGCGCCTCGCGCGCGCCTGTCGCGCGCGCCTGTCGCGCGCGCCTGTCGCGCGCGCCTGTCGCGCGCGCCTGTCGCGCGCCTGTCGCGCGCGCCTGTCGCGCGCGCCTGTCGCGCGCGCCTGTCGCGCGCCTGTCGCGCGCGCCTGTCGCGCGCCTGTCGCGCGCCCTGTCGCGCGCGCCTGTCGCGCGCGCCTGTCGCGCGCGCCTCGCGCGCGCCTGTCGCGCGCCTGTCGCGCGCGCCTGTCGCGCGCGCCTGTCGCGCGCGCCTGTCGCGCGCGCCTGTCGCGCGCGCCTGTCGCGCGCGCCTGTCGCGCGCCCTGTCGCGCGCGCCTGTCGCGCGCGCCTGTCGCGCGCGCCTGTCGCGCGCGCCTGTCGCGCGCCTGTCGCGCGCGCCTGTCGCGCGCGCCTGTCGCGCGCCTGTCGCGCGCCTGTCGCGCGCGCCTGTCGCGCGCGCCTGTCGCGCGCGCCTGTCGCGCGCGCCTGTCGCGCGCGCCTGTCGCGCGCCTGTCGCGCGCGCCTGTCGCGCGCGCCTGTCGCGCGCGCCTGTCGCGCGCGCCTGTCGCGCGCGCCTGTCGCGCGCGCCTGTCGCGCGCGCCTGTCGCGCGCGCCTGTCGCGCGCTGTCGCGCGCGCCTGTCGCGCGCGCCTGTCGCGCGCGCCTGTCGCGCGCGCCTGTCGCGCGCGCCTGTCGCGCGCCTGTCGCGCGCGCCTGTCGCGCGCGCCTGTCGCGCGCGCCTGTCGCGCGCCTGTCGCGCGCGCCTGTCGCGCGCGCCTGTCGCGCGCGCCTGTCGCGCGCGCCTGTCGCGCGCCCTGTCGCGCGCGCCTGTCGCGCGCGCTGTCGCGCGCCTGTCGCGCGCCCTGTCGCGCGCGCCTGTCGCGCGCGCCTGTCGCGCGCGCCTGTCGCGCGCCTGTCGCGCGCGCCTGTCGCGCGCGCCTGTCGCGCGCCTGTCGCGCGCGCTGTCGCGCGCGCCTGTCGCGCGCGCCTGTCGCGCGCGCCTGTCGCGCGCCCTGTCGCGCGCGCCTGTCGCGCGCGCCTGTCGCGCGCCTGTCGCGCGCCTGTCGCGCGCGCCTGTCGCGCGCGCCTGTCGCGCGCCTGTCGCGCGCGCCTGTCGCGCGCGCCTGTCGCGCGCGCCTGTCGCGCGCGCCTGTCGCGCGCGCCTGTCGCGCGCGCTGTCGCGCGCGCCTGTCGCGCGCGCCTGTCGCGCGCGCCTGTCGCGCGCGCCTGTCGCGCGCGCCTGTCGCGCGCGCCTGTCGCGCGCCTGTCGCGCGCGCCTGTCGCGCGCCTGTCGCGCGCCTGTCGCGCGCGCCTGTCGCGCGCGCCTGTCGCGCGCGCCTGTCGCGCGCCTGTCGCGCGCGCCTGTCGCGCGCCTGTCGCGCGCGCCTGTCGCGCGCGCCTGTCGCGCGCCTGTCGCGCGCGCCTGTCGCGCGCGCCTGTCGCGCGCGCCTGTCGCGCGCGCCTGTCGCGCGCGCCTGTCGCGCGCGCCTGTCGCGCGCGCCTGTCGCGCGCGCCTGTCGCGCGCCTGTCGCGCGCGCCTGTCGCGCGCGCCTGTCGCGCGCGCCTGTCGCGCGCGCCTGTCGCGCGCTGTCGCGCGCGCCTGTCGCGCGCGCCTGTCGCGCGCGCCTGTCGCGCGCGCCTGTCGCGCGCGCCTGTCGCGCGCGTCGCGCGCGCCTGTCGCGCGCGCCTGTCGCGCGCCTGTCGCGCGCGCCTGTCGCGCGCGCCTGTCGCGCGCGCCTGTCGCGCGCGCCTGTCGCGCGCGCCTGTCGCGCGCCTGTCGCGCGCGCCTGTCGCGCGCGCCTGTCGCGCGCCTGTCGCGCGCGCCTGTCGCGCGCCTGTCGCGCGCCTGTCGCGCGCGCCTGTCGCGCGCGCCTGTCGCGCGCGCCTGTCGCGCGCGCCTGTCGCGCGCCTGTCGCGCGCGCCTGTCGCGCGCGCCTGTCGCGCGCGCTGTCGCGCGCGCCTGTCGCGCGCGCCTGTCGCGCGCGCCTGTCGCGCGCGCTGTCGCGCGCGCTGTCGCGCGCGCCTGTCGCGCGCGCCTGTCGCGCGCGCCTGTCGCGCGCCTGTCGCGCGCGCCTGTCGCGCGCGCCTGTCGCGCGCCTGTCGCGCGCGCCTGTCGCGCGCCTGTCGCGCGCGCCTGTCGCGCGCGCCTGTCGCGCGCGCCTGTCGCGCGCCCTGTCGCGCGCGCCTGTCGCGCGCCTGTCGCGCGCCTGTCGCGCGCGCCTGTCGCGCGCGCTGTCGCGCGCGCCTGTCGCGCGCGCCTGTCGCGCGCGCCTCGCGCGCGCGCCTGTCGCGCGCGCGCCTGTCGCGCGCCTGTCGCGCGCGCCTGTCGCGCGCGCCTGTCGCGCGCGCCTGTCGCGCGCGCGCCTGTCGCGCGCGCCTGTCGCGCGCCTGTCGCGCGCCTGTCGCGCGCGCCTGTCGCGCGCCTGTCGCGCGCGCCTGTCGCGCGCGCCTGTCGCGCGCGCCTGTCGCGCGCGCCTGTCGCGCGCCTGTCGCGCGCGCCTGTCGCGCGCGCCTGTCGCGCGCGCCTGTCCGCGCGCCTGTCGCGCGCGCCTGTCGCGCGCGCCTGTCGCGCGCGCCTGTCGCGCGCGCCTGTCGCGCGCGCCTGTCGCGCGCGCCTGTCGCGCGCGCTGTCGCGCGCGCCTGTCGCGCGCGCCTGTCGCGCGCCTGTCGCGCGCCTGTCGCGCGCCTGTCGCGCGCCTGTCGCGCGCGCCTGTCGCGCGCGCCTGTCGCGCGCCTGTCGCGCGCCTGTCGCGCGCGCCTGTCGCGCGCGCCTGTCGCGCGCCTGTCGCGCGCGCCTGTCGCGCGCGCCTGTCGCGCGCGCCTGTCGCGCGCGCCTGTCGCGCGCGCCTGTCGCGCGCCTGTCGCGCGCGCCTGTCGCGCGCCTGTCGCGCGCGCCTGTCGCGCGCCCTGTCGCGCGCCTGTCGCGCGCGCCTGTCGCGCGCGCCTGTCGCGCGCGCCTGTCGCGCGCCTGTCGCGCGCGCCTGTCGCGCGCGCCTGTCGCGCGCGCTGTCGCGCGCCTGTCGCGCGCGCCTGTCGCGCGCGCCTGTCGCGCGCCTGTCGCGCGCGCCTGTCGCGCGCGCCTGTCGCGCGCGCCTGTCGCGCGCCTGTCGCGCGCCTGTCGCGCGCGCCTGTCGCGCGCGCCTGTCGCGCGCGCCTGTCGCGCGCCTGTCGCGCGCGCCTGTCGCGCGCGCCTGTCGCGCGCGCCTGTCGCGCGCGCTGTCGCGCGCGCCTGTCGCGCGCGCCTGTCGCGCGCCTGTCGCGCGCGCCTCGCGCGCGCCTGTCGCGCGCGCCTGTCGCGCGCGCCTGTCGCGCGCCTGTCGCGCGCCTGTCGCGCGCGCCTGTCGCGCGCCTGTCGCGCGCGCCTGTCGCGCGCGCCTGTCGCGCGCGCCTGTCGCGCGCGCCTGTCGCGCGCGCTGTCGCGCGCGCCTGTCGCGCGCGCCTGTCGCGCGCGCCTGTCGCGCGCCTGTCGCGCGCGCCTGTCGCGCGCGCCTGTCGCGCGCGCCTGTCGCGCGCGCCTGTCGCGCGCGCCTGTCGCGCGCCTGTCGCGCGCCTGTCGCGCGCGCCTGTCGCGCGCGCCTGTCGCGCGCGCCTGTCGCGCGCGCCTGTCGCGCGCGCCTGTCGCGCGCGCGCCTGTCGCGCGCGCCTGTCGCGCGCGCCTGTCGCGCGCCTGTCGCGCGCGCCTGTCGCGCGCCTGTCGCGCGCGCCTGTCGCGCGCGCCTGTCGCGCGCGCCTGTCGCGCGCGCCTGTCGCGCGCGCCTGTCGCGCGCGCCTGTCGCGCGCGCCTGTCGCGCGCGCCTGTCGCGCGCGCCTGTCGCGCGCGCCTGTCGCGCGCGCCTGTCGCGCGCGCCTGTCGCGCGCGCCTGTCGCGCGCGCCTGTCGCGCGCGCCTGTCGCGCGCGCCTGTCGCGCGCGCCTGTCGCGCGCGCCTGTCGCGCGCCTGTCGCGCGCGCCTGTCGCGCGCCTGTCGCGCGCGCCTGTCGCGCGCGCCTGTCGCGCGCCTGTCGCGCGCGCTGTCGCGCGCCTGTCGCGCGCGCCTGTCGCGCGCGCCTGTCGCGCGCGCCTGTCGCGCGCGCCTGTCGCGCGCGCTGTCGCGCGCGCCTGTCGCGCGCGCCTGTCGCGCGCGCCTGTCGCGCGCCTGTCGCGCGCGCCTGTCGCGCGCGCCTGTCGCGCGCGCCTGTCGCGCGCGCCTGTCGCGCGCCCTGTCGCGCGCCTGTCGCGCGCGCCTGTCGCGCGCCTGTCGCGCGCGCCTGTCGCGCCTGTCGCGCGCGCCTGTCGCGCGCCTGTCGCGCGCGCCTGTCGCGCGCGCCTGTCGCGCGCCTGTCGCGCGCGCCTGTCGCGCGCGCCTGTCGCGCGCCTGTCGCGCGCGCCTGTCGCGCGCGCCTGTCGCGCGCGCCTGTCGCGCGCGCCTGTCGCGCGCGCCTGTCGCGCGCGCCTGTCGCGCGCGCCTGTCGCGCGCGCCTGTCGCGCGCGCCTGTCGCGCGCCCTGTCGCGCGCGCCTGTCGCGCGCGCCTGTCGCGCGCGCCTGTCGCGCGCGCCTGTCGCGCGCGCCTGTCGCGCGCGCCTGTCGCGCGCGCCTGTCGCGCGCGCCTGTCGCGCGCCTGTCGCGCGCGCGCCTGTCGCGCGCGCCTGTCGCGCGCCTGTCGCGCGCGCCTGTCGCGCGCGCCTGTCGCGCGCGCCTGTCGCGCGCCTGTCGCGCGCGCCTGTCGCGCGCGCCTGTCGCGCGCGCCTGTCGCGCGCGCCTGTCGCGCGCGCCTGTCGCGCGCCTGTCGCGCGCGCCTGTCGCGCGCGCCTGTCGCGCGCGCCTGTCGCGCGCGCCTGTCGCGCGCGCCTGTCGCGCGCGCCTGTCGCGCGCGCCTGTCGCGCGCGCCTGTCGCGCGCCTGTCGCGCGCGCCTGTCGCGCGCGCCTGTCGCGCGCCCTGTCGCGCGCGCCTGTCGCGCGCGCCTGTCGCGCGCGCCTGTCGCGCGCGCCTGTCGCGCGCGCTGTCGCGCGCGCCTGTCGCGCGCGCCTGTCGCGCGCCTGTCGCGCGCGCCTGTCGCGCGCGCCTGTCGCGCGCGCCTGTCGCGCGCCTGTCGCGCGCGCCTGTCGCGCGCGCCTGTCGCGCGCGCCTGTCGCGCGCCTGTCGCGCGCGCCTGTCGCGCGCGCCTGTCGCGCGCGCCTGTCGCGCGCGCCTGTCGCGCGCGCCTGTCGCGCGCGCCTGTCGCGCGCGCCTGTCGCGCGCGCCTGTCGCGCGCGCCTGTCGCGCGCGCCTGTCGCGCGCCTGTCGCGCGCCTGTCGCGCGCGCCTGTCGCGCGCGCCTGTCGCGCGCGCCTGTCGCGCGCGCCTGTCGCGCGCGCCTGTCGCGCGCGCCTGTCGCGCGCCTGTCGCGCGCGCCTGTCGCGCGCGCCTGTCGCGCGCGCCTGTCGCGCGCGCCTGTCGCGCGCGCCTGTCGCGCGCGCCTGTCGCGCGCGCCTGTCGCGCGCGCCTGTCGCGCGCGCCTGTCGCGCGCGCCTGTCGCGCGCGCCTGTCGCGCGCGCCTGTCGCGCGCCTGTCGCGCGCCTGTCGCGCGCGCCTGTCGCGCGCCCTGTCGCGCGCCTGTCGCGCGCGCCTGTCGCGCGCGCCTGTCGCGCGCGCCTGTCGCGCGCGCCTGTCGCGCGCGCCTGTCGCGCGCGCCTGTCGCGCGCGCCTGTCGCGCGCGCCTGTCGCGCGCGCCTGTCGCGCGCGCCTGTCGCGCGCGCCTGTCGCGCGCGCCTGTCGCGCGCGCCTGTCGCGCGCGCCTGTCGCGCGCGCCTGTCGCGCGCGCCTGTCGCGCGCGCCTGTCGCGCGCGCCTGTCGCGCGCGCCTGTCGCGCGCGCCTGTCGCGCGCGCCTGTCGCGCGCGCCTGTCGCGCGCGCCTGTCGCGCGCGCCTGTCGCGCGCGCCTGTCGCGCGCGCCTGTCGCGCGCGCCTGTCGCGCGCGCCTGTCGCGCGCGCTGTCGCGCGCGCCTGTCGCGCGCGCCTGTCGAGCGCGCCTGTAGCGCGCGCGCCTGTCTCGCGCGCCCTGTCGCGCGCGCCTGTCGCGCGCGCCTTGCGCGCGCCTTCGCGCGCGCCTGTCGCGCGCGCCTGTCGCGCGCGCCTGTCGCGCGCGCCTGTCGCGCGCGCCTGTCGCGCTCGCCTGTCCGCGCGCCTGTCGCGCGCGCCCTGTCGCGCGCGCCTGTCCGCGCGCCTGTCGCGCGCGCCTGTCGCGCGCGCCTGTCTCGCGCGCCTGTCGCGCGCGCCTGTCTCGCGCGCCTGTCGCGCTCGCCTGTCGCGCGCGCCTGTCGCGCGCCTGTCGCGCGCCTGTCGCGCGCGCCTGTCGCGCGCCTGTCGCGCGCGCCTGTCGCGCGCGCCTGTCGCGCGCGCCTGTCCGCGCGCCTGTCCGCGCGCGCCGTGTCTCGCGCGCCTGTCGCGCGCGCCCTGTCGCGCGCGCCTGTCCGCGCGCCTGTCGCGCGCGCCTGTCGCGCGCGCCTGTCGCGCGCGCCTGTCGCGCGCCTGTCGCGCGCGCCTGTCGCGCGCGCCTGTCGCGCGCGCCTGTCGCGCGCGCCTGTCGCGCGCGCCTGTCGCGCGCGCCTGTCGCGCGCGCCTGTCGCGCGCGCCTGTCGCGCGCGCCTGTCGCGCGCGCCTGTCGCGCGCGCCTGTCGCGCGCGCCTGTCGCGCGCCTGTCGCGCGCCTGTCGCGCGCGCCTGTCGCGCGCGCCTGTCGCGCGCGCCTGTCGCGCGCGCCTGTCGCGCGCGCCTGTCGCGCGCGCCTGTCGCGCGCGCCTGTCGCGCGCGCCTGTCGCGCGCGCCTGTCGCGCGCCTGTCGCGCGCGCCTGTCGCGCGCGCCTCGCGCGCGCCTGTCGCGCGCGCCTGTCGCGCGCGCCTGTCGCGCGCGCCTGTCGCGCGCGCCTGTCGCGCGCGCCTGTCGCGCGCGCCTGTCGCGCGCCTGTCGCGCGCGCCTGTCGCGCGCGCCTGTCGCGCGCGCCTGTCGCGCGCGCCTGTCGCGCGCGCCTGTCGCGCGCGCCTGTCGCGCGCGCCTGTCGCGCGCGCCTGTCGCGCGCCTGTCGCGCGCGCCTGTCGCGCGCGCCTGTCGCGCGCGCCTGTCGCGCGCGCCTGTCGCGCGCGCCTGTCGCGCGCGCCTGTCGCGCGCGCCTGTCGCGCGCGCCTGTCGCGCGCGCCTGTCGCGCGCCTGTCGCGCGCGCCTGTCGCGCGCGCCTGTCGCGCGCCTGTCGCGCGCGCCTGTCGCGCGCCTGTCGCGCGCGCCTGTCGCGCGCGCCTGTCGCGCGCGCCTGTCGCGCGCGCCTGTCGCGCGCGCCTGTCGCGCGCGCCTGTCGCGCGCGCCTGTCGCGCGCGCCTGTCGCGCGCGCGCGCGCCTGTCGCGCGCGCCTGTCGCGCGCGCCTGTCGCGCGCGCCTGTCGCGCGCGCCTGTCGCGCGCGCCTGTCGCGCGCGCCTGTCGCGCGCGCCTGTCGCGCGCCTGTCGCGCGCGCCTGTCGCGCGCGCCTGTCGCGCGCCTGTCGCGCGCGCCTGTCGCGCGCGCCTGTCGCGCGCGCCTGTCGCGCGCGCCTGTCGCGCGCCTGTCGCGCGCGCCTGTCGCGCGCGCCTGTCGCGCGCCTGTCGCGCGCCTGTCGCGCGCCTGTCGCGCGCGCCTGTCGCGCGCGCCTGTCGCGCGCGCCTGTCGCGCGCGCCTGTCGCGCGCGCCTGTCGCGCGCGCCTGTCGCGCGCGCCTGTCGCGCGCGCCTGTCGCGCGCGCCTGTCGCGCGCGCCTGTCGCGCGCGCCTGTCGCGCGCGCCTGTCGCGCGCGCCTGTCGCGCGCCTGTCGCGCGCGCCTGTCGCGCGCCTGTCGCGCGCGCCTGTCGCGCGCGCCTGTCGCGCGCGCCTGTCGCGCGCGCCTGTCGCGCGCGCCTGTCGCGCGCGCCTGTCGCGCGCGCCTGTCGCGCGCCTGTCGCGCGCGCCTGTCGCGCGCGCCTGTCGCGCGCGCCTGTCGCGCGCGCCTGTCGCGCGCCTGTCGCGCGCGCCTGTCGCGCGCGCCTGTCGCGCGCGCCTGTCGCGCGCGCCTGTCGCGCGCCTGTCGCGCGCGCCTGTCGCGCGCGCCTGTCGCGCGCGCCTGTCGCGCGCGCCTGTCGCGCGCGCCTGTCGCGCGCGCCTGTCGCGCGCGCCTGTCGCGCGCCTGTCGCGCGCGCCTGTCGCGCGCGCCTGTCGCGCGCGCCTGTCGCGCGCGCCTGTCGCGCGCGCCTGTCGCGCGCCTGTCGCGCGCGCCTGTCGCGCGCGCCTGTCGCGCGCGCCTGTCGCGCGCGCCTGTCGCGCGCGCCTGTCGCGCGCGCCTGTCGCGCGCGCCTGTCGCGCGCCTGTCGCGCGCGCCTGTCGCGCGCGCCTGTCGCGCGCGCCTGTCGCGCGCGCCTGTCGCGCGCGCCTGTCGCGCGCCTGTCGCGCGCGCCTGTCGCGCGCGCCTGTCGCGCGCGCCTGTCGCGCGCGCCTGTCGCGCGCGCCTGTCGCGCGCGCCTGTCGCGCGCGCCTGTCGCGCGCGCCTGTCGCGCGCGCCTGTCGCGCGCGCCTGTCGCGCGCGCCTGTCGCGCGCGCCTGTCGCGCGCGCCTGTCGCGCGCCTGTCGCGCGCGCCTGTCGCGCGCGCCTGTCGCGCGCGCCTGTCGCGCGCGCCTGTCGCGCGCGCCTGTCGCGCGCGCCTGTCGCGCGCGCCTGTCGCGCGCGCCTGTCGCGCGCGCCTGTCGCGCGCGCCTGTCGCGCGCCTGTCGCGCGCGCCTGTCGCGCGCGCCTGTCGCGCGCGCCTGTCGCGCGCGCCTGTCGCGCGCCTGTCGCGCGCGCCTGTCGCGCGCGCCTGTCGCGCGCGCCTGTCGCGCGCCCTGTCGCGCGCGCCTGTCGCGCGCGCCTGTCGCGCGCCTGTCGCGCGCGCCTGTCGCGCGCGCCTGTCGCGCGCGCCTGTCGCGCGCGCCTGTCGCGCGCGCCTGTCGCGCGCCTGTCGCGCGCCTGTCGCGCGCGCCTGTCGCGCGCGCCTGTCGCGCGCGCCTGTCGCGCGCGCCTGTCGCGCGCGCCTGTCGCGCGCGCCTGTCGCGCGCCCTGTCGCGCGCGCCTGTCGCGCGCGCCTGTCGCGCGCGCCTGTCGCGCGCGCCTGTCGCGCGCGCCTGTCGCGCGCGCCTGTCGCGCGCCTGTCGCGCGCGCCTGTCGCGCGCGCCTGTCGCGCGCCTGTCGCGCGCGCCTGTCGCGCGCGCCTGTCGCGCGCGCCTGTCGCGCGCGCCTGTCGCGCGCGCCTGTCGCGCGCGCCTGTCGCGCGCGCCTGTCGCGCGCGCCTGTCGCGCGCGCCTGTCGCGCGCCTGTCGCGCGCGCCTGTCGCGCGCGCCTGTCGCGCGCCTGTCGCGCGCGCCTGTCGCGCGCGCCTGTCGCGCGCGCCTGTCGCGCGCGCCTGTCGCGCGCGCCTGTCGCGCGCGCCTGTCGCGCGCCTGTCGCGCGCGCCTGTCGCGCGCGCCTGTCGCGCGCGCCTGTCGCGCGCGCCTGTCGCGCGCGCCTGTCGCGCGCGCCTGTCGCGCGCGCCTGTCGCGCGCTGTCGCGCGCGCCTGTCGCGCGCGCCTGTCGCGCGCGCCTGTCGCGCGCGCCTGTCGCGCGCGCCTGTCGCGCGCGCCTGTCGCGCGCCTGTCGCGCGCCTGTCGCGCGCGCCTGTCGCGCGCGCCTGTCGCGCGCCTGTCGCGCGCGCCTGTCGCGCGCGCCTGTCGCGCGCGCCTGTCGCGCGCGCCTGTCGCGCGCGCCTGTCGCGCGCGCCTGTCGCGCGCCTGTCGCGCGCCTGTCGCGCGCGCCTGTCGCGCGCGCCTGTCGCGCGCCTGTCGCGCGCGCCTGTCGCGCGCGCCTGTCGCGCGCGCCTGTCGCGCGCGCCTGTCGCGCGCGCCTGTCGCGCGCGCCTGTCGCGCGCGCCTGTCGCGCGCCTGTCGCGCGCGCCTGTCGCGCGCCTGTCGCGCGCGCCTGTCGCGCGCGCCTGTCGCGCGCGCCTGTCGCGCGCGCCTGTCGCGCGCGCCTGTCGCGCGCGCCTGTCGCGCGCGCCTGTCGCGCGCCTGTCGCGCATGCGCGCGCCTGTCGCGCGCTACTGTCGCGCGCGCCTGTCGCGCGCGCCTGTCGCGCGCGCCTGGTCGCGCGCGCCTGGCGCGCGCGCCTGTCGCGCGCGCCTGTGCGCGCTCTGTCGCGCGCGCCTGTCGCGCGCGCCTGTCGCGCGCGCCTAGTCGCGCGCGCTGTCGCGCGCGCCTGTCGCGCGCGCTGTCCGCGCGCCTGTCCGCGCGCCTGTCGCGCGCGCGGTCGCGCGCGCCTGTCAGCGCGCGCCTGTCGCGCGCGCCTGTCGCGCGCGCTGTCGCGCGCGCCTGTCGCGCGCCTGTCGCGCGCGCCTGTCGCGCGCGCCTGTCGCGCGCGCTGTCGCGGCGTCCTGTCGCGCGCGCCTTGTCGCGCGCCTGTCGCGCAGCGCCTGTCGCGCGCGCCTGTCGCGCGCCGTCGCCGCCCTGTCGCGCGCGCCTGTCGCGCGCCTGTCGCCGCTCCTGTCGCGCGCGCTGTCCGCGCGCCTGTCGGCTCGCGGCCTGTCCGCGCGCCTGTCGCGCGCGCCTGTCGGCGCGCGCCTGTCGCGCGCGCCTGTCGCGCGCGCCTGTCGCGCGCGCCTGTCCGCGCGCCTGTCGCGCGCGCCTGTCGCGCGCGCCTGTCCGCGCGCAGCCTGTCGCGCGCGACCTGTCGCGCGCGCCTGTCCGCGCGCCTGTCGCGCGCTCCTGTCGCGCGCGCTGTCTGCGCGCGCCTGTCCGCGCGCCTGTCCGCGCGCTGCGAGCTCCTGTCGCGCGCGCTGTCGCGCGCGCCTGTCGCGCGCGCCTGTCGCGCGCGCGCTGTCGCGCGCGCCCTGTCCGCGCGCCCTGTCCGCGCCTGGCGCGATCGCTTCGCGCGACGCCTGTGCGCGCGCGCCTGTCGCGCGCGCCTGTCGCGCGCGCCTGTCGCGCGCCTGTCGCGCGCGCCTGTCGCGCGCCTGTCGCGCGCGCCTGTCGCGCGCGCCTGTCGCGCGCGCCTGTCGCGCGCGCCTGTCGCGCGCCCTGTCGCGCGCGCCTGTCGCGCGCGCTGTCGCGCGCGCCTGTCGCGCGCGCCTGTCGCGCGCGCCTGTCGCGCGCGCCTGTCGCGCGCGCCTGTCGCGCGCGCCTGTCGCGCGCGCCTGTCGCGCGCGCCTGTCGCGCGCGCCTGTCGCGCGCTGTCGCGCGCTGTCGCGCGCGCCTGTCGCGCGCCTGTCGCGCGCCTGTCGCGCGCGCCTGTCGCGCGCGCCTGTCGCGCGCGCCTGTCGCGCGCGCCTGTCGCGCGCGCCTGTCGCGCGCGCCTGTCGCGCGCGCCTGTCGCGCGCGCCTGTCGCGCGCGCCTGTCGCGCGCGCCTGTCGCGCGCGCCTGTCGCGCGCCTGTCGCGCGCGCCTGTCGCGCGCGCCTGTCGCGCGCGCCTGTCGCGCGCGCCTGTCGCGCGCGCCTGTCGCGCGCGCCTGTCGCGCGCGCCTGTCGCGCGCGCCTGTCGCGCGCGCCTGTCGCGCGCGCCTGTCGCGCGCGCCTGTCGCGCGCCTGTCGCGCGCGCCTGTCGCGCGCGCCTGTCGCGCGCGCCTGTCGCGCGCGCCTGTCGCGCGCCTGTCGCGCGCCTGTCGCGCGCGCCTGTCGCGCGCCTGTCGCGCGCGCCTGTCGCGCGCGCCTGTCGCGCGCGCCTGTCGCGCGCGCCTGTCGCGCGCGCCTGTCGCGCGCGCCTGTCGCGCGCGCCTGTCGCGCGCGCCTGTCGCGCGCGCCTGTCGCGCGCGCCTGTCGCGCGCCTGTCGCGCGCCTGTCGCGCGCGCCTGTCGCGCGCGCCTGTCGCGCGCGCCTGTCGCGCGCCTGTCGCGCGCGCCTGTCGCGCGCTGTCGCGCGCCTGTCGCGCGCCTGTCGCGCGCGCCTGTCGCGCGCGCCTGTCGCGCGCGCCTGTCGCGCGCCTGTCGCGCGCGCCTGTCGCGCGCGCCTGTCGCGCGCCTGTCGCGCGCGCCTGTCGCGCGCGCCTGTCGCGCGCCCTGTCGCGCGCGCCTGTCGCGCGCCTGTCGCGCGCCTGTCGCGCGCCTGTCGCGCGCGCCTGTCGCGCGCGCCTGTCGCGCGCGCTGTCGCGCGCCTGTCGCGCCTGTCCGCGCGCGCCTGTCGCGCGCCCTGTCCAGCGCGCCTGTCGCGCGCGCCTGTCGCGCGCGCCTGTCCGCGCGCCTGTCGCGCGCGCCTGTCGCGCGCCGGTCGCGCGCGCCTGTCGCGCGCGCCTGTCGCGCGCGCCTGTCGCGCGCGCCTGTCGCGCGCGCCTGTGCGCGCGCGCCTGTCGCGCGCGCCTGTCGCGCGCGCCTGTCGCGCGCGCCTGTCGCGCGCGCCTGTCGCGCGCGCCTGTCGCGCGCGCCTGTCGCGCGCGCCTGTCGCGCGCGCCTGTCGCGCGCCCTGTCGCGCGCGCCTGTCGCGCGCGCCTGTCGCCGCGCGCCTGTCGCGCGCGCCTGTCGCGCGCCCTGTCGCGCGCGCCTGTCGCGCGACGCCTGTCGCGCGCGCCTGTCGCGCGCGCCTGTCGCGCGCGCCTGTCGCGCGCGCCTGTCGCGCGCCTGTCGCGCGCGCCTGTCGCGCGCGCCTGTCGCGCGCGCCTGTCGCGCGCGCCTGTCGCGCGCGCCTGTCGCGCGCGCCTGTCGCGCGCGCCTGTCGCGCGCGCCTGTCGCGCGCGCCTGTCGCGCGCCTGTCGCGCGCGCCTGTCGCGCGCGCCTGTCGCGCGCGCCTGTCGCGCGCGCCTGTCGCGCGCGCCTGTCGCGCGCGCCTGTCGCGCGCGCCTGTCGCGCGCGCCTGTCGCGCGCGCCTGTCGCGCGCGCCTGTCGCGCGCCTGTCGCGCGCGCCTGTCGCGCGCGCCTGTCGCGCGCGCCTGTCGCGCGCCTGTCGCGCGCGCCTGTCGCGCGCGCTGTCGCGCGCGCCTGTCGCGCGCGCCTGTCGCGCGCGCCTGTCGCGCGCGCCTGTCGCGCGCGCCTGTCGCGCGCCTGTCGCGCGCGCCTGTCGCGCGCGCCTGTCGCGCGCGCCTGTCGCGCGCGCTGTCGCGCGCGCCTGTCGCGCGCGCCTGTCGCGCGCGCCTGTCGCGCGCGCCTGTCGCGCGCGCCTGTCGCGCGCGCCTGTCGCGCGCGCCTGTCGCGCGCCTGTCGCGCGCCTGTCGCGCGCGCCTGTCGCGCGCGCCTGTCGCGCGCGCCTGTCGCGCGCGCCTGTCGCGCGCGCCTGTCGCGCGCGCCTGTCGCGCGCGCCTGTCGCGCGCGCCTGTCGCGCGCCTGTCGCGCGCGCCTGTCGCGCGCGCTGTCGCGCGCCTGTCGCGCGCGCCTGTCGCGCGCGCCTGTCGCGCGCCTGTCGCGCGCCTGTCGCGCGCGCCTGTCGCGCGCGCCTGTCGCGCGCCCTGTCGCGCGCCTGTCGCGCGCGCCTGTCGCGCGCGCCTGTCGCGCGCGCCTGTCGCGCGCGCCTGTCGCGCGCGCCTGTCGCGCGCGCCTGTCGCGCGCGCCTGTCGCGCGCGCCTGTCGCGCGCGCCTGTCGCGCGCCTGTCGCGCGCGCCTGTCGCGCGCGCCTGTCGCGCGCCTGTCGCGCGCGCCTGTCGCGCGCGCCTGTCGCGCGCCTGTCGCGCGCCTGTCGCGCGCCTGTCGCGCGCGCCTGTCGCGCGCGCCTGTCGCGCGCGCCTGTCGCGCGCCCTGTCGCGCGCGCCTGTCGCGCGCGCCTGTCGCGCGCGCCTGTCGCGCGCGCCTGTCGCGCGCGCCTGTCGCGCGCCTGTCGCGCGCGCCTGTCGCGCGCGCCTGTCGCGCGCCTGTCGCGCGCGCCTGTCGCGCGCGCCTGTCGCGCGCGCCTGTCGCGCGCGCCTGTCGCGCGCCCTGTCGCGCGCGCCTGTCGCGCGCCTGTCGCGCGCGCCTGTCGCGCGCCTGTCGCGCGCGCCTGTCGCGCGCGCCTGTCGCGCGCCTGTCGCGCGCGCCTGTCGCGCGCGCCTGTCGCGCGCGCCTGTCGCGCGCCTGTCGCGCGCCTGTCGCGCGCGCCTGTCGCGCGCGCCTGTCTCGCGCGCCTGTCGCGCGCCGCCTGTCGCGCGCGCGCTGTCGCGCGCCTGTCCGAGCGCCTGTCGCGCGGCCGTGTAGGCGCGCCTGTCGCGCGCTCCTGGCGCCGCGCCTGCGCGCGCGACTGTCGCGCGCGCCTGTCGCGCGCGCCTGTCGCGCGCGCCTGTCGCGTCGCGCCTGTCCGCGCGCCTGCGCGCGCGCCTGTCGCGCGCGCTGTCGCGCGCGCCTGTCGCGCGCGCCTGTACGCGCGCCTGTCGCGCCGCCTGTCCGCGCGCCGTGTCGCGCGCGCCTGTCGCGCGCGCCTGCGCGCGCCTGTCGCGCGCGCCTGTACGCGCGCGCCTGTCGCGCGCTCCTCGTCGCGCGCGCCTGTCGCGCGCGCCTGTCGCGCGCGCCTGTCGCGCGCCCTGTCGCGCGCGCCTGTCCGCGCGCCTGTCGCGCGCGCCTGTCGCGCGCGCACTGTCGCGCGCGCCTGTCGGCGCGCCTGTCCGCGCGCCTGTCGCGCGCGCCTGTCGCGCGCCTGTCGCGGCGCGCCTGTCGCGCGCGCCTGTCGCGCGCGCCTGTCGCGCGCCCGTCGCGCGCCTGTCGCGCGCGCCTGTCGCGCGCCTGTCGCGCGCGCCTGTCCGCGCGCCTGTCGCGCGCGCCTGTCGCGCGCGCCTGTCCGCGCCGCACCTGTCGCGCGCGCCTGTCGCGCGCGCCTGTCGCGCGCGCCTGTCGCGCGCCTGTCGCGCGCGCCTGTCGCGCGCCTGTCGCGCGCGCTGTCGCGCGCGCCTGTCGCGCGCGCCTGTCGCGCGCGCCTGTCGCGCGCGCCTGTCGCGCGCGCCTGTCGCCGCGCCTGTCGCGCGCGCCGTCGCGCGCGCGCTGTCGCGCGCCTGTCGCGCGCGCCTGTCGCGCGCGCCTGTCGCGCGCGCCTGTCGCGCGCCTGTCGCGCGCGCCTGTCGCGCGCGCCTGTCGCGCGCCTGTCGCGCGCGCCTGTCGCGCGCGCCTGTCGCGCGCGCCTGTCGCGCGCGCCTGTCGCGCGCCTGTCGCGCCGCCTGTCGCGCGCGCCTGTCGCGCGCGCTGTCGCGCGCGCCTCCGCGCTGTCGCGCGCCTGTCGCGCGCGCCTGTCGCGCGCGCCTGTCGCGCGCCTGTCGCGCGCGCCTGTCGCGCGCGCCTGTCGCGCGCCTGTCGCGCGCCCTGTCGCGCGCGCCTGTCGCGCGCGCCTGTCCGCGCGCTGTCGCGCGCGCCTGTCGCGCGCGCCTGTCGCGCGCGCCTGTCGCGCGCGCCTGTCGCGCGCGCCTGTCGCGCGCGCCTGTCGCGCGCCCTGTCCGCGCCTGTCGCGCGCGCCTGTCGCGCGCGCCTGTCGCCGCGCCTGTCGCGCGCGCCTGTCGCGCGCGCCTGCGCGCGCGCCTGTCCGCGCGCCTGTCGCGCGCGCCTGTCGCGCGCGCCTGTCGCGCGCCTGTCGCGCGCGCCTGTCGCGCGCGCCTGTCGCGCGCCCTGTCGCGCGCGCCTGTCGCGCGCCCTGTCGCGCGCGCCTGTCGCGCGCGCCTGTCGCGCGCGCCTGTCGCGCGCCTGTCGCGCGCGCCTGTCGCGCGCGCCTGTCGCGCGCGCCTGTCGCGCGCGCCTGTCGCGCGCGCCTGTCGCGCGCGCCTGTCGCGCGCGCCTGTCGCGCGCCTGTCGCGCGCCTGTCGCGCGCGCCTGTCGCGCGCCTGTCGCGCGCGCCTGTCGCGCGCGCCTGTCGCGCGCCCTGTCGCGCGCGCCTGTCGCGCGCGCCTGTCGCGCGCGCCTGTCGCGCGCGCCTGTCGCGCGCGCCTGTCGCGCGCGCCTGTCGCGCGCGCCTGTCGCGCGCGCCTGTCGCGCGCCCTGTCGCGCGCGCTGTCGCGCGCGCCTGTCGCGCGCGCCTGTCGCGCGCCTGTCGCGCGCGCCTGTCGCGCGCGCTGTCGCGCGCCCTGTTCGCGCGCCTGTCGCGCGCTGTCGCGCGCGCCTCGCGCGCGCCTTCCGCGCGCCTGTCGCGCGCCTGTCGCGCGCGCCTGTCCGCGCGCCTGTCGCGCGCGCCTGATCGCGCCCCTGTCGCGCGCGCCTGTGCGCGCGCCTGTCGCGCGCCTGTCGCGCGCGCCTGTCGCGCGCCTGTCGCGCTCCTGTCGCTCGCGCCTGTCGCGCTCCTGTCGCGCGCCCTGTCGCGCGCCTGTCGCGCGCCTGTCGCGCCGCCTGTCGCGCGCCTTCGCGCGCCTGTCGCGCGCCTGTCGCGCGCGCCTGTCGCGCGCGCCTGTCGCGCGCCTGGCGCGCGCGCCTGTCGCGCGCGCCTGTCCGCGCGCCTGTCGCGCGGCGCCTGTCGCGCGCGCCTGTCGCTCGCGCCTGTCCG
This sequence comes from Amblyraja radiata, assembly GCF_010909765.2. Lineage (NCBI taxonomy): Eukaryota > Metazoa > Chordata > Chondrichthyes > Rajiformes > Rajidae > Amblyraja > Amblyraja radiata. The sequence continues at coordinate 21,398 of NW_022630203.1, forward strand.
CGCGCCTGTCGCGCGCGCCTGTCGCGCGCGCCTGTCGCGCGCGCCTGTCGCGCGCCTGTCGCGCGCCTGTCGCGCGCGCCTGTCGCGCGCCTGTCGCGCGCCTGTCGCGCGCGCCTGTCGCGCGCGCCTGTCGCGCGCGCCTGTCGCGCCGCCTGTCGCCGCGCCTGTCGCCGCTCTGTCGCGCGCGCCTGTCGCGCGCCTGTCCGCGCGCCTGTCGCGCGCGCCTGTCGCGCGCCTGTCGCGCGCGCCTGTCGCGCGCGCCTGTCGCGCGCCTGTCGCGCGCGCCTGTCGCGCGCGCCTGTCCGCGCGCCTGTCGCGCGCGCCTGTCGCGCGCGCCTGTCGCGCGCGCCTGTCGCGCGCGCCTGTCGCGCGCGCCTGTCGCGCGCGCCTGTCGCGCGCGCCTGTCGCGCGCGCCTGTCGCGCGCCTGTCGCGCGCGCCTGGTCGCGCGCGCCTGTCGCGCGCGCCCTGTCGCGCGCGCCCTGTCCGCGCGCGCTGTCGCGCGCGCGCCTGTCCGCGCGCGCCTGTCGCGCGCGCCTGTCGCGCGCGCCTGTCGCGCGCGCCTGTCGCGCGCGCCTGTCCGCGCGCGCCTGTCGCGCGCCGGCCGCGCGCGCCTGGCGCGCGCCTGTCGCGCGCGCCTGTCGCGCGCGCCTGTCGCGCGCCTGTCGCGCGCGCCTGTCGCGCGCGCCTGTCGCGCGCGCCTGTCGCGCGCGCCTGTCGCGCGCCTGTCGCGCGCGCCTGTCGCGCGCGCCTGTCGCGCGCCTGTCGCGCCTGCCGCCCTGTCGCGCGCGCCTGTCGCGCGCGCCTGTCGCGCGCGCCTGTCGCGCGCGCCTGTCGCGCGCGCCTGTCGCGCGCCTGTCGCGCGCCTGTCGCGCGCGCCTGTCGCGCGCCTGTCGCGCGCCTGTCGCGCGCGCCTGTCGCGCGCGCCTGTCGCGCGCCTGTCGCGCGCGCCTGTCGCGCGCGCCTGTCGCGCGCGCCTGTCGCGCGCGCTGTCGCGCGCGCCTGTCGCGCGCGCCTGTCGCGCGCCTGTCGCGCGCGCCTGTCGCGCGCGCCTGTCGCGCGCGCCTGTCGCGCGCGCCTGTCGCGCGCGCCTGTCGCGCGCCTGTCGCGCGCGTCGCGCGCGCCTGTCGCGCGCCCTGTCGCGCGCCCTGTCGCGCGCGCCTGTCGCGCGCGCCTGTCGCGCGCGCCTGTCGCGCGCGCCTGTCGCGCGCGCCTGTCGCGCGCGCCTGTCGCCGCGCCTGTCGCGCGCGCCTGTCGCGCGCGCCTGTCGCGCGCGCTGTCGCGCGCGCCTGTCGCGCGCGCCTGTCGCGCGCCTGTCGCGCGCGCCGTCTCGCGCGCGCTGTCGCGCGCCTGTCGCGCGCGCCTGTCGCGCGCGCCTGTCGCGCGCGCCTGTCGCGCGCGCGCTGTCGCGCGCGCCTGTCGCGCGCGCCTGTCGCGCGCCTGTCGCGCGCGCCTGTCGCGCGCGCCTGTCCGCGCGCCTGTCGCGCGCCCTGTCGCGCGCGCCTGTCGCGCGCCGCTGTCGCGCGCCTGTCGCGCGCGCCTGTCGCGCGCGCCTGTCGCGCGCGCCTGTCGCGCGCCCTGTCGCGCGCGCCTGTCGCGCGCCCTGTCGCGCGCCTGTCGCGCGCCTGGCGCGCGCGCCTGTCGCGCGCGCCTGTCGCGCGCGCCCTGTCGCGCGCGCCTGTCGCGCGCGCCTGTCGCGCGCGCCTGTCGCGCGCCTGTCGCGCGCCTGTCGCGCGCCGCCTGTCGCGCGCGCCTGTCGCGCGCGCCTGTCGCCGCGCCTGTCGCGCGCCTGTCGCGCGCGCCTGTCGCGCGCGCCTGTCGCGCGCGCCTGTCGCGCGCGCCTGTCGCGCGCGCCTGTCGCGCGCGCCTGTCGCGCGCCTGTCGCGCGCGCCTGTCGCGCGCGCCTGTCGCGCTCGCCTGGCGCGCGCGACTGTCGCGCGCGCCTGTCGCGCGCGCCTGGTCGCGCGCGCCTGTCGCGCGCGCCTGTCGCGCGCGCCTGTCCGCGCGCGCCTGTCAGCGCGCCTGTCGCGCGCGCCGGTCGCGCGCGCCTGTCCGCGCGCCTGTCCGCGCCTGTCGCGCGCGCCTGTCGCGCGCGCTGTCGCGCGCGCCTGTCGCGCGCGCCTGTCGCGCGCCTGTCGCGCGCGCGCCTGTCGCGCGCGCGCCTGTCGCGCGCCTGTCGCGCGCGCCTGTCGCGCGCGCCTGTCGCGCGCGCCTGTCGCGCGCGCCTGTCCGCGCGCCTGTCGCGCGCGCCTGTCGCGCGCGCCTGTCGCGCGCGCCTGTCGCGCGCGCCTGTCGCGCGCGCCTGTCGCGCGCGCCTGTCGCGCGCCTGTCGCGCCGCCTGTCGCGCGCGCCTGTCGCGCGCGCCTGTCGCGCGCGCCTGTCGCGCGCGCCTGTCGCGCGCCCTGGCGCGCGCCTGTCGCGCGCCTGTCGCGCGCCTGTCGCGCGCGCTGTCGCGCGCGCCTGTCGCGCGCGCCTGTCGCGCGCGCCTGTCGCGCGCTGTCGCGCGCCTGTCGCGCGCGCCTCGCGCGCCTGTCGCGCGCGCCTGTCGCGCGCGCGTGTCGCGCGCGCCTGTCGCGCGCGCCTGTCGCGCGCGCCTGTCGCGCGCGCCTGTCGCGCGCGCCTGTCGCGCGCGCCTGTCGCGCGCCTGTCGCGCGCGCCTGTCGCGCGCGCCTGTCGCGCGCGCCTGTCGCGCGCGCCTGTCGCGCGCGCCTGTCGCGCGCGCCTGTCGCGCGCGCTGTCGCGCGCGCCTGTCGCGCGCGCCTGTCGCGCGCGCCTGTCGCGCGCGCCTGTCGCGCGCGCCTGTCGCGCGCCTGTCGCGCGCGCCTGTCGCGCGCGCCTGTCGCGCGCGCCTGTCGCGCGCGCCTGTCGCGCGCGCTGTCGCGCGCGCTGTCGCGCGCGCCTGTCGCGCGCGCCTGTCGCGCGCGCCTGTCCGCGCGCCTGTCGCGCGCGCCTGTCGCGCGCCTGTCGCGCGCCTGTCGCGCGCGCCTGTCGCGCGCGCCGTCGCGCGCCTGTCGCGCGCGCCTGTCGCGCGCGCCTGTCGCGCGCCTGTCGCGCGCCCTGTCCGCGCGCCTGTCGCGCGCGCCTGTCGCGCGCGCCTGTCGCGCGCCTGTCGCGCGCGCCTGTCGCGCGCGCCTGTCGCGCGCGCCTGTCCGCGCGCCTGTCGCGCGCGCCTGTCGCGCGCGCCTGTCGCGCGCCTGTCGCGCGCCCTGTCGCGCGCGCCTGTCGCGCGCGCCTGTCGCGCGCGCCTGTCGCGCGCGCCTGTCGCGCGCGCCTGTCGCGCGCGCCTGTCGCGCGCGCCTGTCGCGCGCGCCTGTCCGCGCGCCTGTCGCGCGCGCCTGTCGCGCGCCTGTCGCGCGCGCCTGTCGCGCGCGCTGTCGCGCGCGCCTGTCGCGCGCGCCTGTCGCGCGCGCCTGTCGCGCGCGCGCCTGTCGCGCGCCTGTCGCGCGCCTGTCGCGCGCCTGTCGCGCGCGCCTGTCGCGCGCGCCTGTCGCGCGCGCGTCGCGCGCGCCTGTCGCGCGCGCCTGTCGCGCGCGCCTGTCGCGCGCCTGTCGCGCGCGCCTGTCGCGCGCCTGTCGCGCGCGCCTGTCGCGCGCCCTGTCGCGCGCGCCTGTCGCGCGCGCCTGTCGCGCGCGCCTGTCGCGCGCGCCGTCGCGCGCGCCTGTCGCGCCGCCTGTCGCGCGCGCCTGTCGCCGCGCTGTCGCGCGCGCCTGTCGCGCGCGCCTGTCGCGCGCGCCTGTCGCGCGCCTGTCGCGCGCGCCTGTCGCGCGCGCCTGTCCGCCGCGCCTGTTCGCGCGCGCCTGTCGCGCGCGCCTGTCGCGCGCGCCTTCGCGCGCGCCTGTCGCGCGCCTTCGCGCGCGCCTGTCGCGCGCGCCTGTCGCGCGCGCCTGTCGCGCGCGCCTGTCGCGCCGCCTGTCCGCGCTCCTGTCGCGCGCGCCTGTCGCCGCGCCTGTCGCGCGCGCTGTCGCGCGCGCCTGTCGCGCGCCCTGTCCGCGCGCGCCTGTCGCGCGCCTGTCGCGCGCGCATGTCGCTCCGCCTGTCGCGCGCCCTGGCGCGCGCCTGTCCGCGCGCCTTCGCCGCGCTGCGCGCGCGCCTGTCGCGCGTCCTGTCGCGCGCCTGTCGCGCGCGCCTGTCGCGCGCGCCTGTCGCGCGCGCCTGTCGCCGCTCCGCCCTGTCGCGCGCCTGTCGCGCGCGCCTGTCGCGCGCGCCTGTCGCGCGCCTGTCGCGCGCGCCTGTCGCGCGCGCCTGTCGCGCGCCTGTCGCGCGCCTGTCGCGCGCGCCTGTCGCGCGCGCCCTGTCGCGCGCCTGTCGCGCGCGCCTGTCGCGCGCCCCCCGCGCGCCTGTCGCGCGCGCCTGTCGCGCGCGCCTGTCGCGCGCGCCTGTCGCGCGCGCCTGTCGCGCGCCTGTCGCGCGCGCCTGTCGCGCGCGCCTGTCGCGCGCGCTGTCGCGCGCGCCGTCGCGCGCCTGTCGCGCGCCTGTCGCGCGCGCCTGTCGCGCGCGCCTGTCCGCGCGCCTGTCGCGCGCCTGTCGCGCGCGCCGTCGCGCGCCTGTCGCGCGCCTGTCGCGCGCGCCTGTCGCGCGCGCCTGTCGCGCGCCTGTCGCGCGCGCCTGTCGCGCGCCTGTCGCGCGCGCGCCTGTCGCGCGCCTGTCCGCGCGCCTGTCGCGCCGCCCTGTCGCGCGCGCCTGTCGCGCGCGCCTGTCGCGCGCCTGTCGCGCGCGCCTGTCGCGCGCGCCTGTCGCGCGCCTGTCGCGCGCGCCTGTCCGCGCGCCTGTCGCGCGCGCCTGTCGCGCGCGCCTGTCGCGCGCGCTGTCGCGCGCGCCTGTCGCGCGCGCCTGTCGCGCGCCTGTCGCGCGCGCCTCGTCGCGCGCCTGTCGCGCGCGCCTGTCGCGCGCCTGTCCTCGCGCGCCCTGTCTCGCGCGCGCCTGTCGCGCGCGCCTGTCCGCGCGCCTGTCGCGCGCGCCTGTCGCGCGCGCCTGTCGCGCGCGCCTGTCCGCGCGCCTGTCGCGCGCCTCCGTCCGCGCGCCTGTCGCGCGCGCCTGTCGCGCGCCTGCCGCGCGCGCCTTCGCGCGCCTGTCGCGCGCGCCTGTCGCGCGCCTGTCGCGCGCCTGTCCGCGCGCCTGTCGCGCGCGCCTGTCCGCGCGCCTGTCGCGCGCGCCTGTCGCGCGCGCCTGTCGCGCGCCTTCGCGCGCGCCTGTCGCGCGCCTGTCGCGCGCCTGTCGCGCGCGCCTGTCGCGCGCGCCTGTCGCGCGCTCCTGTCGCGCGCGCCTGTCGCGCGCGCCTGTCGCGCGCGCCTGTCGCGCGCCTGTCGCGCGCGCCTGTCGCGCGCCTGTCGCGCGCGCCTGTCGCGCGCCTGTCGCGCGCCTGTCGCGCGCGCCTGTCGCGCGCGCCTGTCGCGCGCCTGTCGCGCGCGCCTGTCGCGCGCCCTGTCCGCGCGCCTGTCGCGCGCGCCTGTCGCGCGCCTGTCGCGCGCCTGTAGCGCGCGCCTGTCGCGCGCCTGTCGCGCGCGCCTGTCGCGCGCGCCTGTCGCGCGCGCCTGTCGCGCGCGCCTGTCGCGCGCGCCTGTAGCGCGCGCCTGTCGCGCGCGCTGTCGCGCGCCCTGTCGCGCGCCTGCCCTCCGCGCGCCTGTCGCGCGCCTGTCCGCGCGCCTGTCGCGCTCGCCTGTCGCGCGCGCCTGTCGCGCGCGCCCCCCTGTCGCGCGCCCTGTCGCGCGCGCCTGTCGCGCGCGCGCCTGTCGCGCGCCTGTCGCGCGCGCCTGTCGCGCGCGCCTGTCGCGCGCGCCCTGTCGCGCCTGTCGCGCGCGCCTGTCGCGCGCCTGTCGCGCGCCTGTCGCGCGCGCCTGTCGCGCGCGCCTGTCGCGCGCCTGTCGCGCGCGCCTGTCGCGCGCGCCTGTCCGCGCGCCTGTCGCGCGCGCCTGTCGCGCGCGCCTGTCGCGCGCCTGTCGCGCGCCTGTCGCGCGCGCCTGTCGCGCGCCTGTCGCGCGCGCCTGTCGCGCGCCTGTCGCGCGCGCCTGTCGCGCGCCTGTCGCGCGCGCCTGTCGCGCGCCTGTCGCGCGCCTGTCGCGCGCGCCTGTCGCGCGCCTGTCCGCGCGCGCGCGCGCCCTGTCGCGCGCGCCTGTCGCGCGCCTGTCGCGCGCCTGTCGCGCGCGCCTGTCGCGCGCGCCTGTCGCGCCGCCTGTCGCGCGCCTGTCGCGCGCGCCTGTCGCGCGCGCCTGTCGCGCGCGCCTGTCGCGCCTGTCGCGCGCGCTGTCGCGCGCGCCTGTCGCGCGCGCCTGTCGCGCGCGCCTGTCGCGCGCGCGCCTGTCGCGCGCCTGTCGCCGCGCCTGTCGCGCGCCCTGTCGCGCGCGCCTGTCGCGCGCGCCTGTCGCGCGCGCCTGTCGCGCGCGCCTGTCGCGCGCGCCTGTCGCGCGCCTGTCGCGCGCGCCTGTCGCGCGCTGTCGCGCGCCTGTCGCGCGCGCCTGTCGCGCGCCTGTCGCGCGCGCCTGTCGCGCGCCTGTCGCGCGCGCTGCCGCGCGCCTGTCGCGCGCCTGGCGCGCGCGCCTGTCCGCGCGCCTGTCGGCGCGCCTGTCTCGCGCGCCTGTCGCGCGCGCCTGTCCGCGCGCCTGTAGCGCGCGCGCCGTCCGCGCGCCTGTCGCGCGCGCCTGTCGCGCGCGCCTGTCGCGCGCGCCTGTCGCGCGCCTGTCGCGCGCGCCTGTCGCGCGCGCCTGTCGCGCGCGCCTGTCGCGCGCGCCTGTCGCCGCGCCTGTCGCGCGCGCCTGTCGCGCGCCTGTCGCGCGCGCCTGTCGCGCGCGCCTGTCGCGCGCGCTGTCGCGCGCGCCTGTCGCGCGCGCCTGTCGCGCGCGCCTGTCGCGCGCGCCTGTCGCGCGCGCCTGTCCGCGCGCGCCTGTCGCGCGCCTGTCGCGCCGCCTGTCGCGCGCGCCTGTCGCCTCGCCGTGTCGCGCGCCTGTCGCGCGCGCCTGTCGCGCGCCTGTCGCGCGCCTGTCGCGCGCCTGTCGCGCGCGCCTGTCGCGCGCGCCTGTCGCGCGCCGTCGCGCGCGCGCGCCGCGCCCTGTCGCGCGCGCCTGTCGCGCGCGCCTGTCGCGCGCGCCTGTCGCGCGCGCCTGTCGCGCGCGCCTGTCGCCCGCCTGTCGCGCGCCTGTCGCGCGCGCCTGTCGCGCGCGCTGTCGCGCGCGCCTGTCGCGCGCGCCTGTCGCCGCGCCTGTCGCGCGCGCCTGTCGCGCGCGCCTGTCGCGCGCGCCTGTCGCGCGCGCCTGTCTCGCGCGCCTGTCCGCGCGCCTGTCGCGCGCGCCTGTCGCGCGCGCCTGTCGCGCGCGCCTGTCGCGCGCGCCTGTCGCGCGCCTGTCTCGCGCCGCGCTGTCGCGCCGCCTGCGCGCTCGCGCCTGTCGCGCGCGCCTAGTCGCGCGCGCCTGTCGCGCTCGCCTGTCGCGCGCGCCTGTCGCGCGCGCCTGTCGCGCCGCCTGTCGCGCGCGCCTGTCGCGCGCCCTGTCGCGCGCGCCTGCCGCGCGCGCCTGTCGCGCGCCTGTCCGCGCGCCTGTCGCGCGCGCCTGTCGCGCGCGCCTGTCGCGCCGCGCCTGTCGCGCGCGCCTGTCGCGCGCGCCTGTCGCGCGCGCCTGTCGCGCCGCCTGTCGCGCGCGCCTGTCGCGCGCCTGTCGCGCGCGCCTGTCCGCGCGCCTGTCGCGCGCGCCTGTCGCCGCGCCTGTCGCGCGCGCCTGTCGCGCGCGCCTGTCGCGCGCGCCTGTCGCGCGCGCCTGGCGCGCGCGCCTGTCGCGCGCCTGTCGCGCGCGCCTGTCGCGCGCGCCTGTCCGCGCGCCTGTCGCGCCGCCTGTCGCGCGCGCCTGTCGCGCGCGCCTGTCGCGCCGCCTGTCTCGCGCGCCTGTCGCCGCCTGTCGCGCGCGCCTGTCGCGCGCGCCTGTCGCGCGCGCCTGTCGCGCGCGCCTGTCGCGCGCGCCTGTCGCGCGCGCCTGTCAGCGCGCGCCTGTCGCGCGCCTGTCGCGCGCGCCTGTCGCGCGCCCTGTCGCGCGCGCTGTCGCGCGCGCCTGGCCCGCGCGCCTGCCGCGCGCGCCTGTCGCGCGCCGCCTGTCCGCGCGCCTGTCGCGCGCGCCTGTCGCGCGCGCCTGTCCGCGCGCCTGTCGCGCGCCTGTCGCGCCGCCTGTCGCGCGCGCCTGTCGCGCGCGCCTGTCGCGCGCCTGTCGCGCGCCTGTCGCGCGCCTGTCGCGCGCGCGCCTGTCGCGCGCCTGTCGCGCGCGCCTGTCGCGCGCGCCTGTCGCGCGCCTGTCGCGCGCGCCTGTCGCGCGCGCCTGTCGCGCGCCTGTCGCGCGCGCCTGTCTCGCGCGCCTGTCGCGCGCGCCTGTCGCGCGCGCCTGTCGCGCGCCTGTCGCGCGCGCCTGTCGCGCGCGCCTGTCGCGCGCGCCTGTCGCGCGCGCCTGTCCGCGCGCCTGTCGCGCGCCTGTCGCGCGCGCCTGTCGCGCGCGCCTGTCGCGCGCCTGTCGCGCGCGCCTCGCGCGCGCGCCTGTCGCGCTCGCGCCTGTCGCGCGCCTGTCGCGCGCGCCTGTCGCGCGCCTGTCGCGCGCGCCTGTCGCGCGCGCCTGTCGCGCGCCTGTCGCGCGCGCCTGTCGCGCGCCTGTCGCGCGCGCCTGTCGCGCGCGCCTGTCGCGCGCGCCTGTCCGCGCGCCTGTCGCGCGCGCCTGTCGCGCGCCTTTCGCGCGCGCCTGTCGCCGCGCCTGTCGCGCGCCTGTCGCGCGCGCCTGTCGCGCGCCCTGTCGCGCGCGCTGTCGCGCGCGCCTGTCGCGCGCCTGTCGCGCGCCTGTCGCGCGCGCCTGTCGCGCGCGCCTGTCGCGCGCCCTGTCGCGCGCGCCTGTCGCGCGCCTGTCGCGCGGCCTGTCGCGCGCGCCTGTCGCGCGCGCCTGTCGCGCGCGCCTGTCGCGCGCGCCTGTCGCGCGCGCCTGTCGCGCGCGCCTGTCGCGCGCGCCGTCGCGCGCGCCTGTCGCGCGCGCCTGTCGCGCGCCTGTCGCGCGCGCCTGTCGCGCGCGCCTGTCGCGCGCGCCTGTCGCGCGCGCCTGTCGCGCGCCTGTCGCGCGCGCCTGTCGCGCGCCTGTCGCGCGCCTGTCGCGCGCGCCTGTCGCGCGCGCCTGTCGCGCGCGCCTGTCGCGCGCGCCTGTCGCGCGCGCCTGTCGCGCGCGCCTGTCGCGCGCCTGTCGCGCGCGCCTGTCGCGCGCCTGTCGCGCGCGCCTGTCGCGCGCGCCTGTCGCGCGCCTGTCCGCGCGCCCCTGTCGCGCGCGCCTGTCCGCGCGCCTGTCGCGCGCCTGTCGCGCGCGCCTGTCGCGCGCGCCTGTCGCGCGCCTTGCGCGCGCCTGTCGCGCGCGCCTGTCGCGCGCGCCTGTCGCGCGCGCCTGTCGCGCGCGCCTGTCGCGCGCCTGTCGCGCGCCTGTCGCGCGCGCCTGTCGCGCGCGCCTGTCGCGCGCGCCTGTCGCGCGCGCCTGTCGCGCGCCTGTCGCGCGCGCCTGTCGCGCGCGCCTGTCGCGCGCGCCTGTCGCGCGCCTGTCGCGCGCCTGTCGCGCGCGCCTGTCGCGCGCCTGTCGCGCGCCTGTCGCGCGCGCCTGTCGCGCGCCTGTCGCGCGCCTGTCGCGCGCGCCTGTCGCGCGCCTGTCGCGCGCTCGCCTGTCGCGCGCCCTGTCGCGCGCGCCTGTCGCGCGCGCCTGTCGCGCGCCTGTCGCGCGCGCCTGTCGCGCGCGCCTGTCGCGCGCCTGTCGCGCGCGCCTGTCGCGCGCGCCTGTCGCGCGCGCCTGTCGCGCGCGCCTGTCGCGCGCCTGTCGCGCGCGCCTGTCGCGCGCCTGTCGCGCGCCTGTCGCGCGCGCCTGTCGCGCGCGCCTGTCGCGCGCGCCTGTCGCGCGCGCCTGTCGCGCGCCTGTCGCGCGCGCTGTCGCGCGCGCCTGTCGCGCGCGCCTGTCGCGCGCGCCTGTCCGCGCGCCTGTCGCGCGCGCCTGTCCGCGCGCCTGTCGCGCGCGCCTGTCGCGCGCGCCTGTCGCGCGCCTGTCGCGCGCCTGTCGCGCGCGCCTGTCGCGCGCCTGTCGCGCGCGCCTGTCGCGCGCCTGTCGCGCGCGCCTGTCGCGCGCGCCTGTCCGCGCGCCTGTCCGCGCGCCTGTCGCGCGCCTGGCGCGCCTGTCGCGCGCGCCTGTCGCGCGCCTGTCGCGCGCGCCTGTCGCGCGCCTGTCGCGCGCGCCTGTCGCGCGCGCCTGTCGCGCGCGCCGTCGCGCGCGCCTGTCGCGCGCCTGTCGCGCGCGCCTGTCGCCGCGCGCCTGTCGCGCGCCTGTCGCGCGCGCCTGTCGCGCGCGCCTGTCCTCGCGCCTGTCGCGCGCCTGTCGCGCGCCTGTCGCGCGCGCGCCTGTCGCGCGCGCCTGTCGCGCGCGCGCCTGTCGCGCGCCTTGCGCGCGCGCCTGTCGCGCGCGCCTGTCGCGCGCGCCTGTCGCGCGCGCCTGTCGCGCGCGCCTGTCGCCGCGCCTGTCGCGCGCCTGTCGCGCGCCTGTCGCGCGCGCCTGTCGCGCGCCTGTCGCGCGCTGTCCGCGCGCCTGTCGCGCCTGTCGCGCGCGCGCCTGTCGCGCGCCTGTCGCGCGCGCCTGTCGCGCGCGCGCTGTCGCGCGCCTGTCGCGCGCGCCTGTCGCGCGCCTGTCGCGCGCGCCTGTCGCGCGCGCGCCTGTCGCGCGCGCCTGTCGCGCGCGCCTGTCCGCGCGCCTGTCGCGCGCCTGTCGCGCGCGCCTGTCGCGCGCGCCTGTCGCCGCGCCTGTCGCGCGCGCCTGTCGCGCGCGCCTGTCGCGCGCGCCTGTCGCGCGCCTGTCGCGCCGCCTGTCGCGCGCCTGTCGCGCGCGCCTGTCGCGCGCGCCTGTCGCGCGCGCCTGTCGCGCCTGTCTCGCGCGCGCCTGTCGCGCGCCTGTCGCGCGCGCCTGTCGCGCGCGCGCCTGTCGCGCGCCTGTCGCGCGCCCTGTCGCGCGCGCCTGTCCGCGCGCCTGTCGCGCGCGCCTGTCGCGCGCCTGTCGCGCGCGCCGGTCCGCGCGCCTGTCGCGCGCGCCTGTCGCGCGCGCCTGTCGCGCGCGCCGTCGCGCGCCTGTCGCGCGCGCCTGTCGCGCGCGCCTGTCGCGCGCGTCCGCGCGCGCCTGTCGCGCGCGCCTGTCGCGCGCCCCTGTCGCGCGCGCCTGTCGCGCGCGCCTGTCGCGCGCGCCTGTCGCGCGCGCCTGTCGCGCGCCTGTCGCGCGCGCCTGTCGCGCGCCTGTCGCGCGCCTGTCGCGCGCCTGCCGCGCGCGCCTGTCGCGCGCCTGTCGCGCGCCTGTCGCGCGCGCCTGTCGCGCGCGCCTGTCTCGCGCGCCTGTCGCGCGCGCCTGTCGCGCGCGCCTGTCGCGCGCCTGTCTCGCGCGCCTGTCGCGCGCGCCTGTCGCGCGCGCCTGCTGTCGCGCGCGCCTGTCGCGCGCCTGTCCGCGCGCCTGTCGCGCGCGCGCCGTCTCGCGCGCCTGTCGCGCTCGCGCCTGTCGCGCGCCTGTCGCGCGCGCCTGTCGCGCGCGCCTGTGCTCGCGCGCCTGTCGCGCGCGCCTGTCGCGCGCGCCTGTCGCGCGCGCCTCGCGCGCCTGTCGCGCGCCTGTCGCGCGCGCCTGTCGCGCGCGCCGTCGCGCGCCTGTCGCGCGCGCCTGTCGCGCGCCTGTCGCGCGCGCGCCTGTCGCGCGCCTGTCGCGCGCGCCTGTCGCGCGCGCCTGTCGCGCGCCTGTCGCGCGCCTGTCCGCGCGCTCCTCCGCGCGCGCCTGTCGCGCGCGCCTGTCGCGCGCCTGTCGCGCGCGCCTGTCGCGCGCGCCTGTCGCGCGCGCCTGTCGCGCGCGCCTGTCGCGCGCGCTGTCGCGCGCCCTGTCGCGCGCGCCTGTCGCGCGCGCCTGTCGCGCGCCGTCGCGCCCTGCGCGCGTCGCCGCTCGCCGCCTGTCGCGCGCGCCTGTCGCGCGCGCCTGTCCGCGCGCCTGTCGCGCGCGCCTGTCGCCGCGCCCTGTCGCGCGCGCCTGTCGCGCGCGCCTGTCGCGCGCGCCTGTCCGCGCGCCTGTCGCGCGCCTGTCCGCGCGCGCCTGTCGCGCGCCTGTCGCGCGCGCCTGTCGCGCGCGCCTGTCGCGCGCGCCTGTCGCGCGCGCCTGTCGCGCGCCTGTCGCGCCCGCCTGTCGCGCGCGCCTGTCGCGCGCGCCTGTCGCGCGCGCCTGTCCGCGCGCCTGTCGCGCGCGCCTGTCCGCGCGCCTGTCGCGCGCCTCCGCGCGCCTGTCGCGCGCCTGTCGCGCGCCTGTCGCGCGCGCCTGTCGCGCGCCTGTCGCGCGCGCCTGTCGCGCGCCTGTCGCGCGCCTGTCGCGCGCCTGTCGCGCGCCTGTCGCGCGCCTGTCGCGCGCGCCTGTCGCGCGCGCCTGTCGCGCGCGCCTGTCGCGCGCGCCTGTCCGCGCGCCCCGTCGCGCGCCTGTCGCGCGCGCCTGTCGCGCCGCCTGTCGCGCGCGCCTGTCGCGCGCGCCTGTCGCGCGCGCCTGTCGCGCGCGCCTGTCGCGCGCGCCTGTCGCGCTCCTGTCGCGCGCGCCTGTCGCGCCGCCTGTCGCGCGCGCCTGTCGCGCGCGCCTGTCGCGCGCGCCTGTCGCGCGCCTGTCGCGCGCCCTGTCGCGCGCGCTGTCGCGCCGCCTGTCGCGCAGCGCCTGGCGCGCGCGCCTGTCCGCGCCTGTCGCGCGCGCCTGTCGCGCGCCTGATCGCGCCGCCCTGTCGCGCGCGCCTGTCGCGCGCGCCTGTCGCGCGCGCCTGTCAGCGCGCGCCTGTCGCGCGCGCCTGTCGCGCGCGCCTGTCGCGCCTGTCCGCGCCGGTCCGCGCGCGTCCGCGCATGTCGCGCGCGCCTGTCGCTCGCCTGTCTCGCGCGCCTCGTCGCGCCTGTCGCGCCTGTCGCCGCGCCTGTCGCGCGCGCCTGGTCGCGCCGCCTGTCGCGCGCGCCTGTCGCGCGCGCCTGTCGCGCGCGCCCTGTCGCGCGCGCCTGTCCGCGCGCCTGTCGCGCGCGCCTGTCGCGCGCGCCTGTCGCGCGCGCCTGTCGCGCGCCTGTCGCGCGCCTGTCGCGCGCGCCTGTCGCGCGCGCCTGTCGCGCGCCTGTCGCGCGCGCCTGTCGCGCGCCTGTCGCGCGCCTGTCGCGCGCGCCTGTCGCGCGCGCGCTGTCGCGCGC
>NW_022630204.1:0-34561 GCF_010909765.2 Amblyraja radiata
AAGTGCTCAAATTTTCCTAAGTCAATGAAAGTAGGCAACACTGCAGGCAAAAAGCGGCTGCAGAAGGAACTGCATTTCCAAGTTTCGACACTTTTGAATTATTGTCCTCACGTTCAACAAGGGATGTTTAACCCGGAATCGCATTTTCTGCACACAAAGTAAAATGCTGCCGTCAGAAACTTCAAGACACATTATGACATGTAAAATCTTGAACAGTTGTATTTTTTTTTGGGATCGCAGTTTCTGGGCTGGGGTTTCCTCATGGCTTCCCTAAGCTTGCAGAATGATTATTTGCTGCAGGATATCAAACTACAGGCTTGCCATCTAGGTTTTGTATCCGGTACAGTTTCATTGTTGGGGGAGTTCAATTATGATAATGATGATTGACGGATCTTGATGTTTGAGGATTTTGGTGGTTTGTAAGGGGCAGTGCGTATCAAGGTTTGTGTTATTTTCTGCCTTGTAGGAAATTATCTTACCTTTTCTGTTTTGCCTGAGTGTTACTATCACTTTGGTCTATTGTCGAGTTATTTGTTGTGTAAGGATTGCCTGCCGTTTTCCCATGAGTTGCTTGGAATTGAAAATTCTGTAACCATCATGAACTCACTTCAGATCTAAGATGGATAAGTTCAGTATTTGAGATTAGTTCAGACGCCGTGCATTGTTTTTTTTTATCGCAGGATACAAGTTACTTCAGTTTTATCGAATGCCTAATCCATTCAAATGCTCCCTTTTTGTCTAGAGCTGTCACTGTCGCCTCTTCTTTCTGGATCCGAGATAGTTTAGACTGACGCTTTGGATCTTCGAGAAATAAATGAAGGACATAGGAACCGCAACACAACAAGAAATTGATATAACACACCGAAATTGTATATGAAACCAAAACTCTCTTTATTTTGTAGTTTGATGGATTGACAGATATAGATTTTATAAATATCTACATTGAAAGAAATATCTCCGTTTTTATTCATGGCCCAAAGCCGGAGCAAACAATTGCATGATGTGATGGACACTGTAAAGAGATGTTGAAAGCGCATGGAGCAGAAGTGAACAAGAGACAGACAAGAAGGACTGAACCTCTTGGGTCTTCTAAAATTATTGGAAGTTTGCATGGAACAAGATACACAACAATAACTTTCCGAAATACATACAAAACTGTAGCATAATTTTGTAATGTTTTTTTTTTAAATATAGGTAAATGAATTTATACAGATTGTCTTAGAAGTTTATAAATGTCTACAATAGATGCATTACCTTTACAAATTTATGAATATCGACATCGTGATAAAATCTTTCTCTTTTTTTTTTCATCCATGCAAAGAGATGGACAATCGAGCTGATTTCAGGGGAACAACCAAAGCACGTTAGAAGCATAATGAGCAGAACCGCACAAGAGACGAGAGGAAGTTGCCAAAATACAGCCAATCGTACACGGTAGTACAATGTTTATAGAAGTTTCTCACCCCCCCCCCCCCCATGCAAAACGCCTGGGGAAACAGACCCAACTGGCGTCACTTGTCTAGTAATATATAAACTCTCGCCCCAGATTCCAAAACGGACCCGTCCGTCCGGCACCATGGCCCACTCCCTTTGCTGCGCGCTCCCTGTGATTCTCCGCACTCCGAACCGGGACGCAGGACCGCCCCGTCTTTTCGACTTCGGAAGAGATTTCGCTTTTCTTTCTAAGTATGCGCTTCTCATTCCATTCCGTCGTGTTTAAGGCGCACGTTTTAAATCAAAACCGTACCAACCCCCCCCACCCCCCCCCCCCAAAATCTCAAACTAAACTGGCTCTCACCCACACACCTCACCAGCCCCAGCCCCTGCTGAACATTCCATCGTGTGATGTCACAATGCCCATGCTCACAGATGCCCAATCGGAATGGAGCCCTTTACATATGCCAAAGCAGGAGCCCCAGCCAATGGTGGACGTTCCATCGTGTGATGTCACAATGCCAGTGCTCATAGACATCGTTGCATAGTGACAGTACAGAGAGTCAGATGAGGGCCGAGGAGCCTTCAAACAACATGAGATGTTCCATATTGTGTGTGAAAATATTTTCCACCCCTGAACCTCGATAAAACACCACCTGCACATCTTAATTAATTAGAGAAAAACGGAAAGAGGTCGGGCATTTACACTTTTAAGGCTCTGTGTGTGTCGAACTTCGTGTGTGTGATGCCGCACCGCAAACCCCCCACCACCCCCCCACGCGTTGCCGAGACGGACCCGACTTCGACGACTTCAAGATACACTATTTTAAGACGGCAGGGACCAGACTTCACGACCAAATCTCCCCTGGGGGCTACAGGTAGGGAACGGTCTTTATGCACTTTTCCAACTCTGTGTGTGGGGGTGGTTAGTGTGTGTGAGGCCCCCCCCCCCCCCATTGGGGGCTATTGGGGCCGCAGACCGCCCACGTCTTTTCCACTTCGTCAGAGATTTCGCTTTTCTTTCTAAGTATGCGCTTCTCATTTCATTCCGTCGTGTTTAAGCGCACGTTTTTAATGGATAACATACCCCACCCCCCCCCCCCAATACTTCAAAACTAACTGGCTTATCACCCACACAAGCCCAGATGCTCAAAGACATCGGTTACCATAGTTACCGTACAGAGAATAGCCTGTGAGCCGAGGAGCTTTCAAAACAACATGATATGTTCACATATGTGTAAAAATATTAACGTGTTTCAAACCCCTAAAACTCGATATGAACAACACATGCACAACTTAATTAAATTAGAGAAGAACGAACACTATGCGAGATTTTAATATTCCAATCAATGCACGTTTGACATTGAGTTGTCTGCCAGTTGCCAATCACGCTCTTTGTTTACAGGCCAGCACACAAAATGGCTGAGAGGGCTTCACAGATGCCTGTTTAACGGGAATTCAAATGTGGTGTTCTGTGGAATAAAGTAATGGAAACTTGCAGCAGCTTCATTGTATTAGTGCAAAAAACATTAAAAAAGACAGAAGAAAGTGCTGCGAAGTGGATAAAAATGCAAGAGAACAGGTCCATGCTGATGTGCTGGAACACAAATGAACCCATGAATCACCTACCTGAAAGGAAAGACTAAAGGCCGGAATTTATGAACATCAAACTGTATGGACTTTAATTAATCTAATTGCACCCTTTATAAACGTTAATAGATTCATTCATTCATTCATTCATTCCTTATTCTTCACGTCACTCACTCACATTACTCAGACTTCATTCATGAAATTGAGGGCCTGAACTATAACGCGGTGAATTGAACCATTGTCACTAATGCCAGCCTGTTGTACAGTTATTAGTCTATAACAGATAATCTCGGAGCTTCATGCGAAAACATGCAGGGACAAAATGCTCCGATCGCGTAACTTACGAACTCGCGGCAATAGCAGATCAATTTCACATACCCTTTTTCTCCCTTTATCATGGTCCGAAAACGAGCAAACTAACAATACTGACGACCACCCCCCCCCCCCCCCCCCCCCCCCCCCCCCCTGCCCGGCCACAGATATGATCCTCGCCTCCACGATCGCCAATCGGCCGCTTATTAATTGAGACCGCTTCTTCACTTTACCGCGAGTACCGGTAGGTTTTCACAGGAAGGACCGAGCTTATTTCTTAACGACTAATTACTCTACAACACGCTGGCATTAGTGACACTGTTTACTTTACTGCAATAGCTTAGACCCCCCACACCCCTCTCCACCTCCGATCCAACACCCCCCCTCCCTCCACACTCTTCCCCCTCTCCCTCCTCATCTTTGTGTGTGACGACAAACGCACCACCCCTCCCCCTCTCCCTCCTCATCTTTGTGTGTGACGACAAACGCACCACCCCCCCCCCCCCCCCCCCCTTTGGTGCAGGAGGCGCGCGCACAGCATCTTGAACGCTCAGCAAATGTTTGAATTCTTCACTAACCGTCATTCTGACTTTGCTTGTGAAGACAGGAGTCGTGGATTGCATTTGTCTGACAATAATAATCAGCTTTATTTTTATTGGATAGAATTTATTTGTTTCACATCAACCTGATCATTATATAAATCTTAAAAAGTCAATTTAATTTACAGGCTTATTTTTTAAAAAAAAGATTTTATTGCATTTCATTGTTATTTTCTTTATTTTTATCAATTTGAATTTACTAATTTAACTGTTCATTATAAATCTTCAGGAGTGCATTTCATTTTTAACATTAACATTTTATTGTTAAATTCAATATTTGTATTTCATTGAATTGATTTATTTCTCACTTAAAATTACTTTTAAAGACTAATAATTTCAACACCCCTCCCTCCCCCTCACCCCTCTCCACCTCCGATCCCACACCCCCCCTCCCTCCACACTTTTCCCCCTCTCCCTCCTCATCTTTGTGTGTGACGACAAACGCACCACCCCCCCCCCCCCCCCCTTTGGTGCAGGAGGCGCTCACACATCATCTTGAACGCTCAGCGATTGTTTGAATTCTTCACTAACCGTCATTCTTACTTTGCTTGTGAAGACAGGAGTCGTGGATTGCATTTGTCTGACGATAAAAATCAGCTTTATTTTTATTGGATTGAATTTATTTGTATCACATCAACCTGCTCATTATATAAATCTTAAAAATTCCATTTAATTTACAAGCTTATTTTTTAAAGAATAACATTTTATTGCATTTCATTGTAATTTTCTTTATTTTTATCAATTTGATTTTTCTCATTTAACTGTTCATTATAAATCTTCAAGAGTGCATTTCATTTTTAACATTAACATTTTATTGTTAAATTCTATATTTTTATTTCATTGCTTTGATTTATTTCTCACTTAACATTACTTTTAAAAACTGATAATTTCAACACCCCTCCCTCCCTCTCTCCCCCCTCCCCTCCCCCTCTTCCTCCCCTGCCTCTGAAAAAACGTTTTACTAACGTTAAATATTCCCCGTTTGTTTCATCTTTACCATTTTGAAATTTCTAGATTCTAAACGCTTGCCTTTGAAAACTATAATCATTGAAATTTCACTTTGTCATCGTTGACTTTTTTAAAAGAAGATAAGTTGTGAGGTCGGGTGCATAGTGTGAAGACGCTCTGATCTGTTTGTGGAGGCGCAAGCATAGAGAAGAGTGCATTTCATTTAAACGAATAATTTTATAACATTACCATTTGATTGCATTTCATTGTAAAATTCATTGTTTGTTTTTCATTGAATTGATTTACTTCTCACTTAATATTACTGCATTTTAACACATACTTTTAATTTCAAAAACTGTTTAACAAAAAAATAATTGCTGACTTTTCATTGACAACTTAGATTCAAATTCATTGTTTTTTCACTGTCATCGTTGACTATTTTTTAAATTTTTTACACAAAATATTTTGACATAAACTTTTTAAACGTTAAATTTACCCAATTTGAAAAATCTTTATCATTTTGAGAATACAGACTTCTTGACTATTGTCTTTAATTCATAAAGACTGTTTTCTAACATTAAAATTACCCCATTTGTTACATCTTTACAATTTTGAGATTAACGATTGTCTTTCATTGAAAACATTTTATTGGTTTTTATTTGACGTTTAAATTGATAACATATTTAAAAAGACATTTCATTGTAATTGGCAACAGGTTTCATTGTGATTGATTTCATTCTAGAGGAAAGGAACAATTTTCAAGAAATTGATCTGTTTTCTTTGACAACTGAGATTTCAACAAAATTTCTTTGCGATTTATTTCATTTGATCTCATATCTACCATTTTGAATAAATTCATCTGAGAGTGTGTTTCGGCTTTTTAAAATTCGGAAAAATTCCATTTTGTATAACTTATTACAGTCTTCATTGCCAACAGAGATTCTGTTTTCAAATCATGCCAAGAGGAAAGAATAAACATACAGGGCGGTCGTGTGATGAGAAAAAGAAACATCGAGAAGTAATGAGGAGGAGAAGGGAACAACTGACTCAGCAAGAAACAACACAAAATCTCCGAGATAATCCAGAAATAAACAAGGAGAGAAGGGCACAACAGACACAGCCAGAAACATCTCACTGTCTCCAAGATAGTCAGGGTACAAAGCGGGAGAGAAGTGCACATGAGACGAACCAGGAGAGAAGGGCACAAGAGACACAGCCTGAAACATCTCAGTGTCTAGAAGATAGACAGGGGAGACAGCGGGAGAGAAGTGTACATGAGATGCAGCAAAAAACAACTCAACATCTCAGAAATAAACGAGAGAGGGAGCAGGAGAGAACAACTCGAGAGACAGAGCCAGAAATAAGTCAACGTCTCAGAAATAAACGAGAGAATGAGCAGGAGAGAAGGACTCGAGAGACAGAGCCAAAAAGAAGTCAACGTCTCATCAATAAACAAGAGTTGGAGCAGGAGATAAGGACTCGAGAGACAGAGCCAAAAAGATGTCAACGTCTCAGAAATAAACGAGAGAGGGAGCAGGAGAGAAGGACTCGAGAGACAGAGCCAAAAAGAAGTCAACGTCTCAGAAATAAACGAGAGAGGGAGCAGGAGATAAGGACTCAAGAGACAGAGCCAAAAAGATGTCAACGTCTCAGAAATAAACGAGAGAGGGAGCAGGAGAGAAGGACTCGAGAGACAGAGCCAAAAAGAAGTCAACGTCTCAGAAATAAACGAGAGAGGGAGCAGGAGATAAGGACTCGAGAGACAGAGCCAAAAAGAGGTCAACGTCTCAGAAATAAACGAGAGAGGGAGCAGGAGAGAAGAACTCCAGAGACAGAGCAAGAAAAAAGTCAACGTCTCAGAAATAAACAAGAGAGGGACCTGGAGAGAATAACTCAAGAGACAGAGCCAGAAACAAGTCAGCGTCTCAGAAATAAACGAGAGAGGGAGCAGGAGAGAAGAACTCAAGAAATGCATCAAGAAACATCTCAACATCTTGAGGAACATCAAGAAATAATACAAATGAGAAGGGATTCAGAGATGGGAAATGAAAGAACTGGAAGGCTGGATGAACAACGAAATGCACGACTAAAAAGGAGAAATATTAATGCTGATGTTGGTCAAATGACCCATGTTTGCCTTCATTGTCGAGCTCAACACTTCTCAGCAGAAACGACCAACTTTTGCTGCATGAAGGGTAAGGTCAAGATTGCACCTCTGAAAACACTCCCGAATGCACTCATTAATTTGTATACAGGTGACACGCCACAAGCACATGAGTTCCAAAAGAATATTAGACAATACAATTGTCTCTTTCAATTCACGTCATTTGGTGCCAAGGAAGTGATGTCACATGGATGGAATCCTTCAGTGATCATTCAAGGCCAGATTCATCATTTCATTGGTTCTTTGATGCCTGACCAAGATCAACAAAATAAATTCTTACAAATCTATTTCATGGACCCGCAAGATAGCATTGGGTTGCGAATGAGTATACTCCAAGATGCTGGTATTCAAAGGGACACTGTTGAAACGCTTGAAAACATGATAAGACTAAACAACCCTTACATTCATTCACTTGTGATGGCGATGGAGAGAATTAGAGATTTACCGGAGGCATCAATCGTTATTGATCCCAATTATCGGCCACCTTTCCAACATGAACGGAGGTTTAACACGCAAACTGCAAATGAAGTTGCCGTCCTCATAGCAAACAGTAATGAGCCTGTGGCAACATCACGCCACATTGTCTTGAGAAGTAGAGGAAGAGGAGGAGCAGAAGGAGGTCTGCAAATCATTTCAGAGTCCCATAGGTCTTATGACAGTTTTCAATACATCCTTTTCTTTCCACTTGGTGATGACGGATGGCATTCACAACTCCAAATGAGTACCGGCAGAAAATTGACACTAATGCGATATTATGCATATAGGATCATGAATCGTGACAATGAATTCAACCAGCTTTTGAGAGGAGGACGACTCTTCCAACAATATCTTGTAGATATGGCGGCTAAAATTGAAGGTGATAGACTGAATTATATTCGCATGAATCAGGTATCGTTGAGGTCAACGACGTACAAAGGACTGACGGATGCATTACATGATGATGATAACTTGGAAAACATTGGAAGGCGCATCATCCTCTCTTCAACATTTGTCGGTGGTCCCAGATATATGATGGGACGATGCCAGGACGCCATGATGTATGTTCGGAAGTATGGTACTGCCGCATTCTTCATTACAATGACCTGCAATCCAAATTGGAGCGAGATCCGACAGTGCCTCTTTCCAAATCAGCAGCCGTCTGATAGACCGGAATTAATAGCAAGAGTATTCGAGCTGAAAAGAAAAATATTCATGAAGACCGTCACTGGACCAGATGGCTTCTTTGGAAACTGTATTGCTTTCATCTTGACTATGGAATATCAGAAGAGAGGCCTGCCTCATTTCCATTGTCTGCTTTGGCTTGATGAAGCGAGTAAGCCAAGACCTCAACAATATGAAAGATTTGTGCAAGCTGAAATTCCAGACCCACAAGCAGATCCTGAGCTGCATAAATTGGTACTCAAGCACATGATCCATGGACCGTTCTGCAAGGCCACATCTCGATGTTGGAAGGAAGGAAGATGCACCAAGAGATTCCCAAAGCCATTTGTCGAAAGCACAATGTATGGAGATGATTCGTATCCTCTGTACAGGAGAAGATCTCCCGCAATGGGAGGATTTCAGGGACATCAAGAAGGACGTTCGTTAAAGACTATTACTTCTAATTGGGTTGTGCCCTATAATGCAGAACTATTGAAGGCTTTCAAATGTCACCTCAACGTCGAAATATGCTGCTCTGTACAGTCAATCAAATACGTCATCAAGTACACCTTGAAGGGATGTGATCAGGCAGCTTTTGGAATTAACGTAAATGACGAGATTAAACAGTACCTGAATGGAAGATACATTGGTCCTTCAGAGGCAGGGGCATCAGTCCTTGGATTTCTTACTCATGAGAGACACCCCCCTGTCATTCGACTTGATATACATCTACCAGACCAACAACAAGTATTTTTTGATGCTGCTCAGCAAGGGATGAATGATGGAATTGCGAGAACCACTTTGACTGAATTTGTTCGATTGAGTTCTGAAGATCCGTTTGCAAGAACACTATTGTACGTTGATGTACCTCGATTTTATACATGGAGCAGCAAGAGATGGCAAAGAAGGAAGGTTGGAAAGAGTGTGGATAACTTCCCAGGTATTTTTGAAGTCAACGTTCTTGGACGAATACATGTCATTTCTCCAAAACTAGGTGACCTCTTCTACATGAGACTGCTTCTGCATCACGTGAAAGGACCAGTGTCTTTCGAGTCCTTGAAGACACATAATGGAGTAATTCTTCCTTCCTTCAAAGACGTCTGCAGAGAAAGAGGTTTGTTGGAAGCTGACGACCATTGGCAACAAACAATGGAAGATGCTGAAATGACAAGACTCCCCAGGGCAATCAGGGATTTGTTTGTTGTTCTGCTGACAAATACTGACATCAATGATCCTCTACAATTATGGGATCGCTTCAAGAATTGCATGTCTGAGGATTACCTTGAAAGCGAGCGAAGAAGAAAAAGTGGTCAGAATATCACAATTGATGACAGACATCATGATCAGGCTCTCTTTTATATTCAGGACAAGCTTGAGAATTGCAACACCACACTGGAAAATTTTACCTTGCCCCGACCAAGAAATGAAAGGATGGACATTGATGGTGAAAATGTTGATTTACTTAATGAATTGAATTACAATAGATCAGAACAACAGCGATTTGTTGATGAGAATGAGCCTCTGCTGAATGCTGAGCAGAGAGAAGTTTATGACCATGTGTGCGACTACTTGCAGAGGGATCTATCTTCAATGATTTTCATTGACTCACCAGGAGGAACAGGAAAAACATTTATCATAAATTTGATCCTCTCCACGGTTAGAGCTCAAGGTCAAATTGCCATTGCTGTAGCATCGTCTGGTATCGCAGCCACATTAATGCCTGGTGGAAGAACTGCACATTCACGATTCAAGATACCTATCCATGTGACGGAGGATTCAACATGCAACATCAACAGCAACTCTAAAACGGGAGATTTCTTCAGGAGAGTGAAGCTCATTGTTTGGGATGAGTGTCCAATGATTAGGAGGGAGTGCTTTGAAGCGGTGGACAGAACTCTTCAAGATGTATGCCGCAAAAAGGATCATTTTGGCGGAATTCTTACCATTTGTTGTGGTGATTTTAGACAACTCCTTCCTGTAGTGAAGATGGGAAGTGATATTGATGTTCAAAACGCCTGCATCAAGACATCGTACTTGTGGCGGACTTTCACAAAGTTTGAATTGAAGAGAAATATGCGATTGAGCGAAGGAAAGGGTGAGTATTCTAAATTTTTGTTGGATGTAGGAGAGGACAAGATTGCAAAGAATGAAGACAATGAAATTAACATTCCAGAAGACATGGTTCTCTCAGCAAGAACACTGGATGACTGCATTGATTATATCTATCCAGCATTTGACCACCCTGCAACATTATTCTCTAACAATTGTATCTTGGTTCCTCACAATGATACGATGAGAAGAATCAATTCTGCGTGTGTCAGACGCTTCCCTGGAACCATGAGGGAGTACTATTCTTTCAATTCTGTCACTGACGGAACAAATTCAACTCACTTCCCAACGGAATTCCTCGATTCAGTCGAGATTTGTGGTTTACCACCACACAAATTGGAGTTGAAGAAAGGATCTCCAATTGTTTTAATCAGAAACTTGCAACCCCCAAAGCTATGCAATGGAACGAGGTTGATTGTAGAACAGCTACACAATAATCTCATAGTTGCTAGAATCAACATGGGGGCCTACAAAGAAGATATTGTTCTAATTCCTAGGATGAAGATCAATTTGACAGAAGATGAAAACATTCCCATTAGGCGGAGCCAATTCCCTATTCTGTCGAGTTTTGCAATGACAATTCATAAGGCACAAGGACAAACCATGGAGAAGGTCTTGATATACCTTGAGAAACCAGTATTTCAACATGGCCAACTATATGTAGCTCTTAGCAGAGGAAAGGTGAAGGAACAAGTAAAAGTGTTCCTGAAAGATGGGACATCAACCAGGAATGTTGTGATTAAACAAATGCTTTGTTGAGAAATGACTGCTGCATTAAGTGCTCAAATTTTCCTAAAGTCAATGAAAGTAGGCAAAACTGAAGGCAAAAAGCGATGCAGGAAGGAACTGAATGTCCAGAGTTTCGACACTTTTGATTATTGCTCCTCAGTTCAACAAGGGATGTTTAACACAGGAATCGCATTTCTGCACACAAAAGTTTAAAATGCTGCCTCAGAAAAAGCTTCAAGGACACATTAAGTGACATGTAAAATCTTAACAGTTGTATTTGATTTTTGGATCGAAAGTTGCTGGAGCTGTTCTCATGCTTCACGATAAAGCTTGCAGATGGATTATTTGCTGCAGGATATAAAACTACAGGCTTGCACATCTAGGGTATATGTATCAGGTACAGTTCAATTGTTGAGTCAATTATTGAGTAAATGATGATTGACGAGATATTGATGTTTGAGGATTTGGTGTTGGTAATGGCATTGCGTATCAAGGTTATGTGGTTAATTTCTGCCTTGTAGGAAATTATCGTTACCTTTTCTGTTGTTTGACATGAGTGTTACTTTCCACTTTGGTCTATTGTCGAGTTATTTTGTTTGTAAGGATTGACTGCATTTTCCCAGGAGTTGCAGTGGAATTGAAAATTCTGTAACCATCAGTGAAAATCAACTTCAGATCTTAAGATGGATGAAAGGTCAGTATTTGAGATTATTTCAGACCCGTGCATTGTTTTTTTTTATCCATGATACAAATTTACTTCAGTTTTATCAGAATGCCCTAATACCATTCAAATGCTGCCTTTTTGTCTAGAGCTGTCACTGTCGCCTCATTTCTGGATCCGAGATATTTAGACTGAACGTCTTTGGGATCTGCGAGAAATAAATGAAGGACAGTAGGGAACAAGCAACACAACAAGAAATTGATAGAAAACACCGAAATTGGTATATGATACAAAAACTCTTTTTTATTTGTATGTTGATGGATTGACAGATAGAATTTTATAAATATCTACATTGAAATAAATATCTCCTTTTTTTAAATTCATGCCCAGAAGCAGGAGCAAACAAGTTGCATGATGGTGAATGGACACTGTAAAGAGATGTTGAGAAGCAGCATGGAGCAGAAGTGAACAAGAGACAGAACAAGAAAGGACTGAACCTCTTGAGGAGCTTCAAAAATTATTGGAAGTTTGCATGGAACAAGAGACACAACAATAAGCTTCCAAATTAAATACAAAATGGTACATAATTGTGTAATGTTTTTTTTTTAAATTATATGTAAATGCATTTATATACATAATTGTCTTAAGAAGTTTATAAATGTCTACAATAGATGAAATTACCTTTACAAATTTATGAATATCTACATCGTGATAAATATCTTTCTCTTTTTTTTTCATCATGCAAAGAGATGGGAGCAATCGAGTTGCTGGATGTTCAAGGAACAACACAAAGCAACGTTGAGAAGCAGTAATGAGCAGAACAGCACAAGAGACGAGAGGAAGTTGCCAAAATACAGCCAGATCGGTACACGGTAGTACAATGTTTATAGAAGTTTCTCCCCCCCCCCCCCCCCCCCTGCAAAACGCCGTTGGGGAAACAGACCCAACGGGTCTGCACTTGGTCTAGTTTCTACTATAAAAACACATATGTCAGGCTTTTGTTTATAGACTACAGCTCAATACCTTCATCCCATACAAGTTGGTTACCAAGCTCACGGAACTGGGTCTCTGCGCATCTCTCTGCAACTGGATCCTTGACTTCCTCATCGACAGACAAATTGACAAAAACACTTCTCAGATTCAAGATTCAAAACTTTATTGTCATTGTGCAGTGTACAAGTACAGAGCCAACAAAATGCAGCTAGCATCTCACCCAGAAGCGCGAACACAGAATAATGGAACAATAAATATATATATGTATTAGATTAAGTGGGACCCGTTGGGTCCCAGCATCACACGCAATATTCCACCTCTCCACCAATTCCAATATTGCTCGCCGGGGGGGGGGGGGGGGGGGGGGGTTCTGTTGCGCTAGTATGCGTGTTGTGGGCCGAAGGTACTGGTTTCCAGAGGGCTAGTATAGACATTGTGGGCTGAATGGATTCTTGGGCTGGGAGCTCAGTAACTGAGGCCTGGCAGTAGTCACTCGGACCTGCCAGGCTGGCAGCTGAGAAATTCTGCCCAAAACAGGTGACAGACAGAGAGAAGGGGGAGAGGGTGGACTGAATGGATTATTGGGCTGGCAGTTCAGTCACTTTCGGCTGGTGGGCTGGCAGTTCACTTATGGCTCGTGGGCTGGCAGTTCACTTGCTCGTGGGCAGGCAGTGCAGTCACTCACGCCTGGTACGCTGGCAGTTCAGTCACCCCTCCTCCCTTCATCACCCCCACTCTGCTCCTTGCCATTCCCCTCCCCCCCCCACACATTCAGTCCATCTCCCTACAACCCAAGAACCTACCCCCATGCACTCATAGCGGCTCTCCCACAGAGCAGCCATTCCTGCCTATTAGGTTCCCATTGTGATGACGAACACGCAGGCATGAAAAGTGGAAAAAAGATTTATTAAAGTTTAAATTGTGAATTACACTTAAAATATAAGAACAAATTAAATGTTAAAGATGAGAATTATTAAGTCCTTGTTGTGTTTCTTGTTGTGTTCTGCTGCTCACTGCATCTTGATGGCTATTTGCTGTTGATAAAAAAATCAATTTTAATATAGAGAGATTGACGGTTGTAATTTGTTGTAATTCTCAATCCTCTGTACTCACTGAAGAATTTGTGCAAAACATTTTTTTGAGGCGGGGGCTGTCGGGGTGGCTTCTTCTTTCGTGTGGCGTGCACAGCCTAAAGTTGTAGGACAACTTGTTCTATTTGATCTTCTGTTTGTGCACGTCGAGTTGATTGCATTAGACAAAACAGGGCGGACCACGTGAAGGTTGCAATCTTCCGCCCTGGGGGTGGCAAACGTCCTGCAGCCGAGGGAGGGGGACGGCTTCAGGCGGGTCTCTCGTGGGCTGATGAGGGAGGGGGTGTCCTGCAGGGGATGGGGGCGGCTTCAGGAGGGGGAGCATCCTATAGCCAGGCGGAGGGTATCGTCTTGAGGTGGGGATACCGGGGCGGCAGTGAATGACCCACTCATGGCCTCTGGACTCACTGCCTTGGGACTAACTCATGGTCTCTGGACTGACTGACTAACTCATGGCCACTGGACTGACAGACTGAATCACGGCTTGTGGACTGACTGACTTATGCCCGACTTCTGGAGTCACGTCCGACTTTTGTAAACTGAAAACTGTAACATCCACATTGAGGAACAGCTTCTACCTGACAGCCATCAGGCTATTAAACATAACGAATAAGCTCTGAACTATGAAATACTATATTATTTGTACTATTTGTTATTTGTTGATCACACACACACATAGACTCTCAGACACACACAGACAGACTCACAACCAATACTAAATTGCCAAGTAACTTCAGAACGTGGTGAACATACAGTGTGTAAACCGAATGATTCAAACGTTTAAAGCCTCCTGTAGAGGCGGATGCTGGTGAAGCAAAATCGTGCTTTAAATAACGTCCAACAAACACACTCACCATAGACAGAGCAGTAAGCTCTCTTGAATTATTCAACGACATCTTCACTCTGTGCCTTCTGCAGTCAGCGCCATCTTGCCACGAACCGGAAATGACGCAGTCAGTGCCATCTTGACGCTAACAGGAAATGACGTCATCGGCGCCATCTTGCCACTAAGCGGAAGTCACGGAATGAGCGCCAATTTTGCAAAAAAACAGTCCTGATCTAATAAAATGTTTACTCACGCTTTATCCATCCGATTTTAAAAACCAAGGCGAGGCAAACAATTTGGCAGCAGCCACTTTGCAACCAAAATTCATTTTGTGAACACAAACTTTTTAAAAGGCGAGGCAAACAATTTGGCAGCAGCCACTTGACAACCACATCGAGGAGACTTACCGTGGAGTAGACGTGCGTTCAGTGTTATTCGCAGCTCAGAGCCGTGACCCTCTCGCTTCCTGGGTCTGGCAGAGACTGAGTGAGGCACGACACTTCCGGTTTTTATAGTCCCTGCCGACAGTGGGGGCAGCAGAGAGAATGGGGAATTTAAAAAAAACATTAATATCTCTGATTTTTCATAAATGGGAAAAATCCTCTGGATCCTCTGGTCCAGGAAGGCGGAGGGGGGCTCTGAGCGAGGTGGCCAAAAATGTCGGCCGTAGGTGGCGGCGTTCTCTCGGAAATCACAGCACAGTGGGCCAAAAGCTGTCAAGATCAGACTTTTAGTAATATAGATATACAGTAGCAGTAGTGCAATTTCCGGGGAGGGAGAACAGTCACTGGGGGAAGGAGTGATCGAGGGGGGGGGGGGGGGGGGGGGGGGGGGAGGATGCCTGGCAATCACCAAGGCGTAGAGTAACAACCGCAGGGAATTCCTGAACCTGCTGGTCCGGGAACGGAGAAACCTGTAGCGCCTCCCAGATGGAAGGAGGGTAAACAATTTGTGGTTGGGGAGAGAGCAGTCTTTGACGATGCTGTGCTCCCTTCGTAGACATCGCCTGCTCTGGACAGACTCACTGGAGGGGAGTGAGGAACCGGTAATGCGTTGGGCAGTTTTCACCACCCTCTGCAGTGTTTTCCGGTCGGAGACAGAGCAGTTGCCATACCATACTGTGATAGTTAGTAAGTAACAATGAGTACGGGAGCACCTCAAGGCTGTGTGCTCAGCCCCCTGCTCTACTCACTCTATACTCACCAGTGTAGCCACACACAAAGCAAACTCCATCTTCAAGTTCACCGACGACACCCCCATTGTTGGACGAATTACAGATGGTGATGAGTCAGAATTATAGAAGTGAGATCGATCGATCGGCTGATCAAATGGTGCCAACACAACGACCAGGCACTCAATGTCAGTTAGACCAAGGAACTGATTGTGAACTTTGGAAAGGGATGAGGATCCACAAACCTATCAATATCGACAGGAGTCAGACGATGGTGGAGAAAGTCAAAAGCTTCAAATTCCTGGGTGTATATATTTCTGAAGATCTTTCCTGGACCCAGCACACTGATGCAATTATAAAGAAAGCCCATCAACACCTCTACTTCCTGAGAAGATAACAGAGATTCTGAATGTCAGAGAGGATTCTCTTGAACTTCTACAGTTGTACAGTAGAGAGCATATTGACTGGTTGCATCACAGCCTGGTTTAGCAGCTTGAATGCCCAGGAGCAAAGACTGCAACAAGTTGTGAACACTGCCTAGTCCATGACAGGTTCTGACCTCCCCCACATCAAAGGGATTTACCAGTCACTGCCTCAAAAAGGCAGCCATCATCATCAGAGACCTACACCACCCTGGCCCCACACTCATTTCACCCCTGCCATCGGGAAGAAGGTACAGGAGCCTGAAAACACTAACTTCCAGGTACAGGAACAGCTTCTTCCATACAGCCATTGGGCTATTAAACACTAAAACCGCCAAATAAGCTCTGAACTACATCGACTAATATTGATATTATTGCACTTTTGTTTTTATGTGTGCATGTGTATACATACACACATGTGTATATATAACATATATGTATGTATATGTGAGTATGTGAACCTTTCTCATTAATTATATTGTTTACAGTGTACTATGTTTACATATTCTGTTGTGCTGCTGCAAGTAAGAATTTTATTGTTCTATCTGCGACAAGACAATAAAACACTCTTGACTCGACTCTTGACATAGGAAAAACAAGCTTCTGATCGAGCAAAGTCTCGTGATAGAAGTGATGGAGTTAACTGCTTGATTTGGTTTACATGTTAGCATTTTTTCCATTATTTTGCAGAATAACATTTTGCAGTGCTATTTAAAAGTTTTTGTTTCTTTTGCAGAGCAATTTGCAAAGTTAACAGTAATATAAATGTTTGTTATGTAATCTGAGTCATGAATAAAACTCTAAATTTGAAAAGAATAAAGCTTTTATTTTCAACACTTCCTCCTGAAAGACAAACACTAGGTTTTAATTTTGGAGAAAGGATGAATTAACAAGTTTTATTTCAGTTTCCACGAACTCACTTCCACATAACAGGTTTCATAGTCAGATCAGTCTCAATGTGCCCTCGTTAAAACTTGCGTCTGATTTCTTTGCATACTTTCAAGATTTCCGATAGTTTAGGTAAAAAAAATAGACTATTAAATTGGCAGAGGATCTTTCCGTGGTCTGCAGCTTTAGTCGTCCTTTCAAATATTGGGTTTACGTCTCTTCCAGTGAAAGATGCAACTCATTCAATTTGATCGGTTTTGTATAATCGATTTTACAGATTAAGCAGCAAGTTAGAGAAGAACTGCAGCTGCTCCTCCACGACCAGTGTCAAAATGTATGCCGAGCAGTATTTACATGGTATCAATTAGATCATCATCACTCCATTCCTCCTACAAATAAGGTAGAAAAGTTTTAGAATGCCTATTAGGATATCAGACAAATAACAAAATGAGATGCTAAAACTAAATAAATGTTCAAAGAAAGGAATGGAGGTTTAGAAAAAGAATTGCAGAAACAGGACAGAAAAGGGCAGAGTTCAAAAGGCTGAAGTTATAAAACTGGAGATACCAAAAATATTCGGCTGATCAAGCAGCAAATGTGGAACGAGAAACAAAGTTCACATTTCAGGATGATGATCAAAAGTGATAAACTATCAGAAACCCAAAACATTAACACTCTCTCTCCCCCCCACCCCAGTTTATGCCTGGGACTTCTAACACTTCATTTTATTCCATTGTCAATACAATGTGACTACATAATACCATCCATTTAGTTAATCTCTCCTTCAATCTTTGGTTGAAAAGTCATATTAATGTAAAATGCCACACACAGAATTGTTACAAAGAAAATAATACTAACTTCTTCCACTTTTGCTTTTTTAGCGATTACATCATCTTCCTTATATCCTTTCCTCTTCCTTCTGTTTCCAACACAGACAAGAAGTAGATTCACATTCAGTGGTGCAGAATATATATAGAATCAGAAATTCATAACACAGAAAAGCCACCGTATCTTCAACCAAAAAAAAGATGGTATTTGTTGATCCGTATTCACAACCTTGGTGATAAGATAAATTTAAATGATAAAAAAATACTTACAAATTTGTACCGACACCAAGATCTAAGCTATGAAAGTGTTCAAGTTTCTGTTTCATAACGTTAACCTCTTCAAGTTTTGGAGGATCATACTTCTTCACCAGGACTTTTACGCCTGCACAGGGTTAATTGTGATAGTGTTAATATCTCAAGATTCAAAGACAAAACGACAAAGTAAATCTGGAAATAACAACATTAAACACAAAGCAAATAAACTATTATAATAGACAAAGAAAAAGTAGCAGATAAAGTTTTTTGAAATTATTTCCTTAGTAATTATTTTAAAATAGATCTGTGACAAAAATAATTAAGTACACAGAACAGCATAGGAACAGGCCCTTCGACTAGGGCTGTGAGCATTATGAAATGTGCATTGAGGTAAATAGTAATGTTGCTTATGCAACCAATAATGAACCCCAAAGAACATTTCAAGAAGAAATGAGTTCAAATGGATGTTGGCAAAAAAAGAGAAAACCTCTGCCACAAACTCTTGTCAAAGCATTGACCAGAAATTTGTTATATAATGGAATTAGAAATTTATCCCCAAAAAATATGAATGTGATGATTGGTATAAGACAAGTTGGAGCTGAGAATTAAAGAGCTGTGCAGCATGGTCTTGTGCAGTAAAATTCCAAACTGGAAAGACTGCATTATACAAATCTGAACCCGTCATAATTTTGTCTGAAGTTTGAGAAATAGATATATTTGGATCAGATATATCCGTGGATATTGTGGGAAACTAGAGAGGAAATTGCGGGAGCCCTGGTTGAAATTTACGAGTCGTCCTTAAATACAGTAGAGTTGCTGGAAGACTGGACGGTGGCAAATGTTATGCCTCTTTTCAAGAAGGGCTGCATGGAAAATGCTGGGAACTATAGGCCGGTGAGCTTAACATCTGCAGTTGGAAAGTTAAATTATATTAAAAAATTTAAATAGTGTACAAAATCATGAGAAGAATAAATCGGGTAGATCTACTGAGTCTCTTTCCCAGAGTAGGGGAATTGAGGACCAGGAGACATAGGTTCAAGGTGAAGGGGAAAATAATTAATAGGAATCCAAAGGGTAACTTTTTCACACAAAGGTGGTGGGTTTACGGAACAAGTTGCCAGAGGAGGTAGTTGAGGCTGGGACTATCCCTTCGTTTAAGAAACAGACAGGGACCTGGATAGGACAGGTTGAAGGATATGGACCAAACACAGGCAAGTGGGAGTAGTTTAGCTGGGACATTGTTGGCCAGTGTGGGCAAGTTGGGCAGAAGGGCCTGATCCACATTGTATCACTCTACGACTATATCGCAATACCTCAGTTAATGTACAGTTAATATAACTGCAACCATTACAGAAAAATTACTTACTTCTGAGTGCTTCAATCAATTTTGACAAACATTCTTTGTTATCTTTTAACATGAGGCATTCCATCAAGTAACTGTAGCACCAAATACAAAAATCAAAACAAGCAATTAAATTATCCTGAACGCTTAAAATACGGAATTTAATTGTTGTATACCAGCACAATAGCAACAACAGTAAACAACATTGTTGACAGATCACAAAAAGAAATCCAAAATAATTTAAGCAGCTTTAATCAGGCATAGCTTAGTTCTTTAAAAAATAGTAACATGGACCATATCTTGATTGGACACTGTTAGACGTTCTTGCAAGTTAGAATTTTGAATATTTCCTTATAAAATGTACAAACAAATTTAACTATATCCGTCAGACTAGAGCCCCTTAAACTCTGTTCAAACTGTACCCTGCTCTATCCAAAAGAACTATGAACTATGAACAATTTAAGTACACAATATCCTATATTGACAATTCCTAAAAATGCTACTTAGAAATGAACTATGATATCAAGTAATAAAAAAGGGACTGCAGATGCTGCTTTATACCAAAGATAGACACAACATGCCTGAGTAACTCAGTGGGTCTGGCTGCATCCTGACCCGCTGAGTTAATGCAGCATTGTGTGTCTATATTTGGAATATCAAGTACACCTTTTATCCAATCTACACACAGCTCACAGAAACTTTCCAATGGCAGGATTATAAATTCTCAAATCATGTTGCGAAACTAGATTTCTCATTTCTTCAGCACAAACAGAATTTCACTTTAGTCCTCGTTCAATTTAGTTTTGCGCTAAACAAAACAAATATAGCAAAACTATTACAAAGAATGACAAATATTCAAAAAGATGTCTTAGCACGAAGTAGTGAAAAAAATGTAAAAGCAGTGAAACACTTGAAAATTAAAGGGTGGAAGTACCTATCCATATTAATACCAACTCTGGAAGCACTGAAATGGATGGCTGCTAAGGCTATTTGTGATGGCGTAAAAAGGAGACCAGCATCAGTCATAGTTTCTCTGCTAAGAAATTCATCTGCTGTTTTTCGCAAAACTTCTGGATTTTCAAATGCTGTGTCTCGGGCCTATAGAAAATGTGGAAAAGGATTATTGTCTAAAGAAATACACATCCATAATTATGATTTTTAGTAGTAGTTTTGAATAAGAAATCTATTTTTGATCTGAAAACAAACCATCCTTTTGAGAATATTACAGTCCACCCCCCCCCCCCCCCCCCCCCCAAATCATGTTACAGACTTCCGATCAGAAATGCACCCTTCCTGAATTCACAAATCACTACTCAAATTTGAATAATGAATAACATTTACAATCATGGAATACAAAGGGCTTTTGCCATTTACCCAGATGACATGGCTTTGCTATACGGACAATTGAGATTCCGACCGTTTTCCTTGAATGCAACCCTTTTCCCCACCTGCAAATTGGAGGTTGCCTGTATTCCTTTATTTATTAGAAAGTTTTCAATATGCACCTTAATAACTAGCTGCATTATAAAATGTAGATAGAACTTAAACTTGTGGATAGATTAACAGTGTCCAATTAAGTAGTTATGTTATAATTGTTATCAGAGAATTTTAAATTAGTAAATAGAGGAAGTGTGTCTTATATAACCAACATTTTGAAAAGCTGTACTCCTGTTTGCATTTAAATTAAGTTGAACTGTGGCCGTTTTACAGGGTTTTGGGGGGGCCTATTCACATCAATAGCATAAAATTGCTTAATTCAGACACTTTTTCATATGAAATTGACTAGTAATGAAATAATCTTGGGAATTAACTTTTTTTTTCTGTAGAGTAGTGACCCATCTCGGAATCCCAAATTAAGTTGAAAGGATATTTTGGAATTATCTGAAATATGAACCTTTAAAAATAGATTTTTATAGTTTAATTCTGAAATAGGATTGAATGAGGAATATTAATCAAGAAAACAAACTGAACCAGAAAGACTCAACTCAAGGCTAAAGAGTGCAGATTTAAATTAAATTATTTTGTTGTTGTGCCAGAAAAAACATGTTTCACAACAATTCTGCTTCTTGCAAGACCTCCAGTGTGAAATATTTGTGCAAAGGTAACAGTGTCCACCAGGTGGCAACACTGCAGCTAATCATCAGCGGGTGCAGCAGCATCTATGGAGCGAAGGAAATAGGTGACGTTTCAGGCCGAAACCCTTCTTCAAAGGAGGTCGTGTTGGCTAAAAGCAGCTGACTTTGGATATTTTATATTTGTTTGTACATATGACCAAGTTATAAGAAAGCATGAAAAAAACAGCTCCAGAAAAGGATACACATTTAAAGGCAAATGCAAAATATTACTTGTCAGGAAACTAGACAAAGTTTTGATGGTGCAAAAAATAAATAAATAAAGCAACTTGTAGTGTAGCTGGTTCCATCCTCAAAAATCCCAACATTTAAGAAATCAGAGTTCCAGATGAATTTGACAGATATCTCAAAATAATCATATTTCTCTTTTACTTGGGAGTTCTCAAATTGAAAACATTTAAATATAAAGTGTGAACAATCTTTCTAACATTACATAATATGTAAATCCAAATATATTTTCCCTTTCCTGCCAGCATATACACTAATGTATTTGGTAAGGAGGGCAAGCATTAAAATAAAAACAATCTATGGCCATTTTATTACAATATTTTATCTATTCAGTCAGATTACAGGGTCAGCAATATAAACATCGTGAATGCATTGCTGGCAAGCCACAGTAAAAATAATTTGCTTCACACCTAGAGGAAGATTTAGCCGGCCTTGGAAAGTCCTTTTGCCACCTTGACATATAATGTGTAAGCAGGTCTGGCAATCGCAGACTGATTCTACTTTACATTAGACACAAGGGACTGCAGATGATGGAATCTGAAGCACGAAAAAACAAACTGCTGAAGAGCCTCAGAGTCAAGCAGCAGTGGAGGCAACGGGATGGTTGACATTTCAGTTCAAGACTCTGCATCAGTCCAGGATGCTGCTTGACCCATTGAGTTCTTCCAGCAGTTTTTCTTAAATCACACTTCACATTCTGCCTTCAGTGAATATCAGAAAAACTCATGACAGGAAGAATATCCCAAAACATGATTCCTAAGGGAGTTCCAGTTCCTCAAAATTCCTTTGTCCCACATAACTTTTATTCAATTTAATGCAATGCAGAATTCCCAATGGTTTCTAGAAAAATTACTTCCAAATTTGGCATGGCAGAGAATTTAACTAAAACTAACAGCTCCTCAAAGGTGTTACTCCATGTTGCTCACTGTTCATCCACACACTATCACAGAAAAATGTTGTCTATTTCTCACCTTACATCTATCTACAGATTGAAATGATAAAGAATGAACAGATTTCATTTCTCAAATGCAGGAAATTATAGTCTTGTACAAGTCCTACTGGTTTAGTTTGCAATCACAGTATACCAGTTGTATCTTCATGGATGCATAAATGTATCACAAAATTGAAAATCCTTAAGCAATTAAGCATACATGTTCACTTAGAATGCTTTGGCTTCCAGCATTTAACAACTTTTTGATCATTACGGATTTTTTCAACTACGAGTGTGGTAAATCTAATGACATTAGTTGAATCTTGTATGTAAAGATAATCTGGAGTTTTAGAATGCAGATGCAATAACTGATTGCAGAATGTAAATATAGAATATAAAGATTGGTTTGGGTGTACAACGAAAAAAGATTGTTCAAACTTCTAACTGGGTGAAAAGTATTCTGAATTACCAAAAATCCAGTCAATGATGGCATGGTACCTTTAGATCAATAAGAAATCCCTCAAAAGGTCGGAAGGGGTTGTGGATAATAAGATGAAAGTTCAGCTGCTGAATTAGCAACAGTTCATACTCGAGGATTTGTTCCAGAGCCTTCTCTTGGGCCGCAGGACTTTCCCACAGATTAGCAACAAACTGGGAACTGGAGACGTTAAATTCATCCACTTTACATGCTAAATATACACTTGTTAACCTATATAAAACACAAGAAAAAGACCAATAAAAGAAGAGTTCAAAATACCAATTGGATTCCAATGCATATCTAATTGACCCATTAGATCTTGATGATTCTGAATTTGAGCTACTTCATCCAATCACACTTCCT
This sequence comes from Amblyraja radiata, assembly GCF_010909765.2. NCBI lineage: Eukaryota > Metazoa > Chordata > Chondrichthyes > Rajiformes > Rajidae > Amblyraja > Amblyraja radiata. The sequence goes on from NW_022630204.1 coordinate 23,634, forward strand.
GCAAATCCCTTATCTATGTACATATTCAATATTTTGCATTCAATTATCTGATTTTTTACTTTTCACAGATTTGTTAAGGCAAAGAATGTATTACAGTTCAAGTCCTTCAGAGCAATGTATTAATTCCCATAGCCCTACAAATTACTTTCCCTTATTATTTCAGGACTTTATCTCATGATCTAGAAGCAATGTTCAAGAAGGAACGGCAGATGCTGGAAAATCGAAGGTAGACAAAAATGCTGAAGAAACTCAGCGGGTGCGACAGCATCGATGGAGCGAAGGAAATTTCCTTCGCTCCATAGATGCTGCCGCACCCGCTGAGTTTCTCCAGCATTTTTGTCTACCTATGATCTTGAAGCAAGGCAAGTAATGTTCTCTTCCTGCAGGCGAGGCAATAATACTACAACATATTTAATACTACAGTAGAGGTTGTGCAGAATATTGTCTGGATTAGGGAGTATTAGCGACAAGGAGAGGTTGTTTTTTTTAAATGCCAGAGGTTCAGGAGAGACCTTACAGAAGTATAGAAATTCTGAGGCATAGATCGGGTAGCCAGTCAGAACCTTTTTCCCCCACTGTGAAATTATCAAAGACTAGAGGGCATGGCTTTAAGGAAAGAAGGACAAAGTTTAAATAAGCGTGGAGCAAGTTTAAAAAAAATACAGAGAGAGGGTGGCAGGCGCCTGGAATATGCTGCCAGGTGTCGTGGTAGAGGCAGGTAGGATAATGCAATTTAAAAGCCTTTTAAATAGGTACATGGATATGCAGGGAACAGAGAGACATGGATTGTGTACAGGCAGATTAGATTAGTTTATCTTGGGATCATGTTTGGCACAGACATTGTGGGCCAAAGGGCCTGCTCCTATGCTGTACTTTTCTATGTTCTAAATAATTAATAATCTTAATCCAACTGCAAATATTTTACAGTTTCTGCTATTACATCATGGTTTTGAAATTGTTAAGCAGCCATGTTCTGATGGAGGCTACTGGAGCAGCATAGTTCATTCCTACCCAGAATTTGCCCAAGTGCTCAAGGATTTCAAGAGTGTTGCCTCTTACTCCACGGTTTTGAGTATTTACACTTGTGACCTGGCAAATGATATTGGTACATTTGAGCTTTTAATGCTCAATCCATCTCAATTCATCACTTAGTACATATCAAGATTTAACCCCCTATCCGTTTGCAAAACCACTGACTCCACTCATTTTTCATGACATCGGGGTCTGGATAGCCTAGGTCTTTCTTTCCTGGAGAATATGATGCTGATTGGTAACTTTGTAAAGGTGCATGAAGTCATGAGGGGCATAGATAATGTGAACAGCCAATCTGTTCCCCGGGGTAGAGCATCTAAAACGCTCTACCCCGGGGAACAGTTTTAAGGCAAGAGGAAAAATATTTAAAAGATTCCCGAGGGCATCCGCTAGCTTGACATGCTGATAATCCAAATTGAGATTTTGCAATTTATTAATGTTACATTTTTATACTATTAGAATATCTTTTAAAGGATAATCCAGGAAGAAAATCTGGTTGCAATAATAACACAAACAATTAAGCACAAGAACAGAAGTTGGTACATACGCAACAGCAACCTAATCAGTCATCATGTATAGTAACTCACATAATTGTCCTGGGATGATATTCCATTAAGGAGTTATTTAAATAAAATCTCTTGAAATACATACTTGCTGTTCCCTAGACAAAAATACAAAGAATGTTCTTAATATCGATCAGCCTTGGAGTTGTGACAATGCCAGAATTAGTATTTTTAACAATGTATACTTAATGTTTTGGAAAATTAAAAACCTAGGCAAATTTAAATACCCTAAATAAAATTATAGTAACTAATAAATTACTTCGATTGAAACTTAAAAGTAATACAAAATAAAGCTGTGCAAACAAAGATCACATTTTATTAGAACAATGTACAGCAGGGGGCCATATACCACATGGTTTGTAAACTGATCACTGTGTCTATACACAATCATTGGCTCTGGAATCATGTACACATATACAGATATAGCTGTTTTTAAAAAAAAATCAAAGGGGCCAATCTCCTGAGTCTGAATATATGCAGACAACAAATCAGTGGATAATGAAGACTGTGTATATTAAGTGTAGATATGTAAATGAAAATATAGCAGAGTTAAAAATGTAGAATCGATTAGCAGCTCATATAATCATTCTCAATTCCTGTGCAAATGTAACATCTATATTCTTACCATCACAGATTTGGGCATGGAAGGTTTAAATGCAGAGCAGAAATCCAATAATCGTTTTTCATAGTATTTACGTAACAATTTTTCTTCATGAGGTTCCAACAATGGTAGAGAATCATTTGGAGAAATCTGTACAGCAAAACCAAAGTAGTTATTACTGTCAGGTACAACAGCCATGTCCAATACAAATAAATTATCCTTGCAGCAATAGTTATTGGCCAAATTATTCATTTTCCAAGGTAACATAACCACCACTCTAGCGTGCTTCTATAGCCCCTTAAAGCCAAACATCCCAGGATGCTTCTTAGAAGCCTAGCCCTGAATCAAAAATAAGACACCATGTCACAAGCAAATGGAAGAACTAAAGTTTGGTCATCGTTCTAAGGAAAATGGAAGTGATTTAAGAAACATATTCCCAGGCTCAGAGGTCTTTGTAGCGAAAAACATCCATGGAGTGATTAAATTCAGCAATAAACACAAAGGCTAAATTAGAAGGATGCACGTATTTTGCATGGGTACGGGACAGAAAAAGATTACAGAGATTAGGGGAGGTAGGGACACAGATAATATTCTAAAATGAATTGGAATATTTGAGAGAAATGTTAGTTATTTGAGAAGCAAGGTTAACCAACATGATATAAATTAGAACATAGAATGTAGTTATAGAGATGAAAACAAAAAAGGTCAACCATCATGGATTTGAAATTGTCAAATCTAGAATTAGCCACGGCATAGGTGAGACTTCAGCAGCAAGGAAGCTAAGGAAGGTACAGTCAATATCATAGGTACACAAAAATGCTGGAGAAACTCAGCGGGTGCAGCAGCATCTATGGAGCGAAGGAAATAGGTGACGTTTCGGGCCGAAACCCTTCTTCAGACTGATCTGTAACCTTCGATCTTCCAGCATCTGCAGTTCCTTCTTGAACACAGTCAATATCATATTGGGTTCAAGTAGCTGAAAATTCAATTCCATATTGCTGTTGCTGGTTCTGATAGAAAACTAAAACTCATAAATATTTGATTTCACACATTCCAAACAGTGTGCAATGAGTACTCATGTCTCAATTTAAATCACGCTGGAAAAAGGAGGGAAGAGGAGAATACGTCATTGTCTTCCATCACAGTGTGCTGTAGTGGATGTTTATGTTAATTTTATGTAGTTGTGTGTCTTGTTGCTTTTTTGGTATCATTGTATGGCAAATCAAATTCCTTGTATGTTTTTACATACTTGGCTAATAAATTAATTACAATTACAATTTATTTTCATTCACTCATGGAATGCAGATATCACTGGGAATCCCAGTATTCTGTGAATTTCATTGTTTCCATTCTTGAGTCTAGTTTTAATTTCATGTTTATTTATTATAACTTTGAGGAATTAGTGTCTTTCCAATCGAAATCCATACATCTGGATGATAGTAACGCAAGCACAAATTTGTCATTACAAGTACAGTATAGCTCCATCACAAGTAGCACCATCAATAAAATATAGCTTACTATACTTAAAATCAGCCACAATATTTAAAAAGATGCTCAATGCCCCCAGGGCAACCCGAGACTCAAAATTGAAAAAAAAGGAATCATTCCTTAAAAATATTGCATATCAAGTATCACATCTGATTATTTCAAAGAATAGATTGAATGCATTTACCGTTACACTTGCCAGAAGTTTGGACTGAAAAGAATGATTGGCTTCGTTTCTCATATTTTCTAATATTTCTTCATTGTGAAAAATCCAACATTTTTTCTGGGTACTGTTATTAAACATTTTGTAAACATCACTCAATATTCACTCCTGTAACCAAATGAGCAACAGATGAAAAGGTTAACATTCCCAGTATGAAATACATTATATGCATATATTGGAGACAACCTGTACATCAGCACCTTCTTCTACAAGAGTCCAAGAGTCATACAGAAGGGAAACAGGCCCTTCGGTCCAACTCCTCCTGCTGACCAAATGCCGCATCTAAGCTAGTCCCATTTACCCATGTTGGTCCATATCCATCTAAATCCTTCCTATCCATATTCCTGTCCCAAGTGCCTTTTAAATGTTTTTATATTACCTGCCTCGCCTATCTCATCTGGCAGCTCGTTCCACATAGTTACCACCCTCTGTGTGGAAAAGTTGCCCCTCAGGTTCCCGGTAAACATTTCCCCTCTCACCTTCGACCTATGTCCTCAACCTTGACTCCCCTACCCTGGGTCAACAACTCTGTGCATTCACCTTATCGGTTGCCCTCATTTTATACTGCTCTATAAGATCACCCCTTTAGCTTTCTACATTCCAAGAAAAAAAACTCCTAGCCTGCCCAACGTCTCCATATAGCTCAAGCCTGCGAGTTCTGGAAAATATGCTTGTAAATCTTCTCTGCACCCTTTCCAGCATTATGACATCCTTCCTACCATGAAGTTCCTGCCCTGGTTTGACTTCCAAAATGCAACACCTCGCACTTATCTGCATATATTGTGAATAAAATGAATCTTGTAAACATTAACAGGTATTTTTTTAATATTAGATCAATTTTATGGCATAACTTGCAAATTATCTCTCACTCTTAAACTTTCTACAGATTAATATTTGTAATCTTGCATATCAGAACAGTTTTTCAATATTAGTATATCAATCTGAACCGATTCTTGCTTTCTACGATGGAAGTGTTGAGTTTTAAATGATCTTAAAACAGTAAAATTAAATTAGCTTTGTTTACAGAGAATTAAGACATTTTACAAAATATAAAGAGCCAGAGACCCAGATTTGATCTAGAGGGCTGTCTGTTTAGAGTTTGTACATTATCCCGGTGACCGTGTGGGTTTTTTTTTCCTTCCACATTCCAAATACGTGCAGGTTTGTAGGTTAATTGGCATCTAAAAATTGTCTCTCGTGCGTAGGATAGAGTTTGTATATGGTCGATCGTTGGTCTGCGTGGACACAGTGGGCCAAACTGAATTTCCACATTGTATGTCTAAATTGAACAAGCCTATTTTAACAGCACAGGCATATAGTAGTTATCTTGGAAACCCACTCGCAATTCTGGAAATGAGCATATTTAACACTCATACCAATCTCATATTTACCCAACTGACCACCCACTTGTCTTCAGCCAAAGTACCAAGACAAATCAAAACTACATGACCCACAGATCACCATCATGACCTGACAGGTGATTGAAGGCACTGCCTGACAATCCACTTAGGGTCTCAATTAACAAAGATGTTCTCTGCAAAGGAGACCCAAATACTTATTTGTCATCCTTGCACTCATGCCTCCATGAGGACAGTTTAGAACCTATAGGATTAATTTTGCTCCATCAACTGTATATAATATTCATGATGTTAAATACTACTATTTAAAAAAATCTTCAGCTTCTCCAGTCTATCCTAACTGGTCCCCTATTAGTACAGTTGTTTTTGGTAAATCACTTCCAGCCACCGCAAGGGACAGCATGGTGGTGCACTTGTAGAGCTGCTGCCTCACAGAGCCAGAGACCCAGATTCGATCTAGGGGGCTGTCTGTGTGGAGTTTGCACATTCTCCCCTTGACCATGTGGGGTTTTTCCCCCAGATGTTCCGGTTTCCTTCCACATTCCAAATACGTGCAGGTTTGTAGGTTAATTAGCATCTGTAAATCGACCCTCATGTGTAGGATCGAGTTTGTATATGGTTGATCATTGGTCTGCGCGGACTCAGTGGGCCAAAGGGCCTGTTTCCACATTGCATGTCAAAATTAAACAAAGCCTTTATTATTTCCTAAAGTATGACACCCAGAACGGGAGAACCATGTTTGATAAAGATTTATCATGACTTCCTCTAACCTGCACTCTATTTCTCCATTTATAATGCCCAGGATCCTTCACCCTTTTATTAAACCAATTTCTCATCCTGCCACTTGCAATAAATTATGCACTTTTATCCAGAGACCTGTTCTTCTAACCCTTTCAGAATTGTGCCCTCTAGTTAAAAAGCTGCTTCTCATTTTCCCACCAAAATATAACTTTCCAGTTATCAGCATTAAATTTCACCCGCCACATCTGCCAATTCACATAGCCTGATCAAAGTATCAAAGTAAACTTTATTGTCAATTCAAATAATGCAACAAGTAGTTACACAGAGGATTGAAATTGCGTTTCCCCATACTCCAAATGTGCAAGTAATAATTATAACACAGACAGACAATATACCAATAAAGATAGACAATGGACATATACATTATATAAAATATTCACAGTGTGCCAGAGTGTAGTAACATTTTGAGGTATGTTATTAAGGTGCAATAATAAAAGGTGCAATATAGAAAAGTGCAAATAGCATACTGCAGACATTGAGGTAAATTAATTTGACAGTCAGTTGGTCTTTGTTTGTGTAATGTTCATGGAATTTTCTTGAGTGTGTTGAGTAGTCTGATGGCCTGAGGGAAAAAGCTGTTTTTGAATCTGGTGGTTTTGCTCCGCATGCTGCGGTAGGGCTTGCCGGATGGTAGGAGGGTGAACAGTTTGTGTGCTGGGTGGGTGGTGTCTTTGATGATATTGGTTGCTCTCTTGCGACAGCAAGATGGGTCTAAGTCCTGGATTGCTGGTTGGGGTGATCTAGTGATCACATCCCCTTGAAGTCTATTAGTATCCTCGCAGCTCATGACATTAACAAGTTTGTTCCATCTGCAAGTTTGGGAATTGTGCCCTCCACACACGTCCAAATCATTAATGTAAAGATAAAGAAAAATAGCAATTACATAGAAACATAAAACATAGAAAATAGGTGCAGGAGTAGGCCATTCGGCCCTTCGAGCCTGCACCACCATTCAATATGATCATGGCTGATCATCCAACTCAGTATCCTGTACCTGCCTTCTCTCCATACCCCCGATCCCTTTAGCCACAAGGGCCACATCTAACTCCCTCTTAAATATAGCCAATGAACTGGCCTCAACTACATTCTGTGGCAGAGAAATCCAGAGATTCACCACTCTCTGTGTAAAAATTTGTTTTCTCATCTAAGTCCTAGTACTCAATTCTAGTACTATCAGCAGAGATCCCCACTGTACATTTTCCTTCAACCAAAAAATAACATATACCCAATTCTTATTATTTAGCAAATTTTCTATCCAGCTGCAACAGTGTTAATCATTTTATGGATTTAATTTTGGTAACAAACCCAACTTTATGAAATGCCTTTTGGAAATTCAATTATACCACATTAATGGTATTTCCCTCTTCAAGCTTCTCAGTAAATACATTAGAAAAACCCAATCATGTTAGTACAGCATGATTAACCTTTAACAATCCATAAGCGCTCTCTCTAATCAATCCACACTTGCGTGAGTAGCTAATTTACTAAAGACACACGAGATTGCAGAAGCAGAACTCTTGAGCAACTAAAAAAGTGTTGGAGGAGACACACAGAACTGCAGATGCAAGTCTCTGGCATTGTGAGGCAGCAGCTTTACCAACCGTGTCCCATGCTGCCTAAATTCTCCCTTTACTTTCCCCAACAATTTCAGATGTCTCCCATTTGAACCAGCTGATTTATCCACTTGTGACTGTGACTAGTTTTACACAGCACTCTTTCTTTATCAAGTTTCAGCCCATTTTCTGTATTCCTATTTCATCCTCCTTTGCTGAGGCTGCAGCGGTATTTTCTTCCTTGGCAACTATGGTGCATCAGTAGAAGCTGATGAGAGTTGTACAGAGCAACAGTTTCTGCAAGGGACGGCACGGCGGCAGAGTTGGTTTGGCAGATGAGTAGAGTGACAAAGGAAACACACGGGTGTCAGATATGGAGAGAAGAGGAGGAGTGAAATATAAAGCCAGAGAGAGTGATGTGGGTGGAAAGGAACAGTGAAGAGGAGAGAGGAGATCAAAGGGAAATGAGGGACGGGGACGGTAGAATATTGTGCAAAGCGGCAAGCAGCAGAATGACTGGGGAGTGGGAGAAATTGGTGTGAACTAGGGTAAGCATGCACACAGGTAAGATATAGGAGATGGGGGGGGGGGGGGGGGGGGGGAGAGGGGGGGGGCTTACTAGAAATTAGAGAATTCACTGTTCATACCATTGGGTTGTGAGTTATTGACTTGAGGGACATAAAGCATGTGTATGCAGATATGCAGGTTAAGAGTCAATTATCAAGAGTGTTTAAGAGTCAAGGGTCATAGTGGCGTAGCAGTAGAGTTGCTGCCTTACACTGGCGGTGATCCAGGTTCGATCCGGACTATGGGTGCTGTCTGTACAGAGTTTGTACGTTCTCCCCGTGGCCAAAGAGATGAACAGAAATGTATTTAGTCAGAGGGTGGTTAATTTGTAGAATTCATTGCCACAGACTGCTATGGAGGCCGTCATTTGGTATTTTTAAGGCAAGATTGACAGATTCTTGATCAGTAAAGGGGTGGGGGGGGGGGGGGGGGGTCATGGGTTCTAGGGTTAAGGCAGGAGAACGGGGTTGAGGGGGAAAGATAGCTCATGATTGAATGGCCTAATTCTGCACCTAGAACTTATGAACATGTCCAATTGGGTTTACTCCAGGTGCTCCAGTTTTCAAGACATTCTACCACTTTCAAGACATACAGGTTAGTAGATTCATTGGCTTCGGTAAAAATCATAAATTGTCCTTAGTGTGTAGGATAGTGTTATTGTATGGGGTGATCACTGGTCGGCGCGGACTTGGTTTCCCACGGTATCTCTAAAATTGCAAAAAAAAAACAAAAGATGGACAGCGGGATACAGCTGTCAAACCTTACAGGACACAAGACACTGCAAATATTGGAATCCTGAAACAAACTCAGCAGATCAGACAGCATCTCCTGCAGAGTTCCTCCAGCAGTTTGTCCAAATTTAGTTACCTTTGGGGGGAGAGGCACGTTAGGTTCCAGGAGCTGGAACTTTCCACTGTAGACATTAGCATGCTCAATTAATGAAAAAATACCTCAGGCCTTTCGACCCACTGACCATCGATCACCCATTTATACCAGCTCTATGTTATCCACTTTTGCATCCACTCTCTACACACTAGGGACAATTTACATTGAGGCCAAATAATCGACAATGGGCAAACTCTACACAGGCAGTACCAGAGGTCAAAATCAAAATCTGACACTGAGGCAGTAGCTATACCCCAGGATTCCAGTCCAATCACAATAATTACTCTTGAAACAGTTGAGTTATTTAAAACAATCCAATAATTTCATGGTTGTCATTATTAACTTAGTTCCATTTTTTCACTGAATTCAAGCTCCCTAGCTACTATGATGGGACTTGAACCCATGTTTCTGCAATATTATTCTCTCCCCCCCCCCCCCCAAATAAACGTTATTATATAAAATGTATACAAGTCAAAAAGTGTAAAACCTATTCAGACATTCTGGGGTGATATACCAGAAGAAGGGAGAAAGCAAGGACTACCTGAAATTGGAGAAGTCAATGTTCATACGCTGGGGTGTAAATTACCCAAGCGAAATAAGCGGGGCAGCTCCAATTTGCTATGGGACTCACTCTAGCCATGGAGGAGGCCCAGGAGAAAGTCAGATTCAGAATGGGAGGGGGAGTTGAAGTGCTGAGCCACCGGGAGATCAGGTTGGTTATTGCAAACCGAGCGGAGGTGTTGGGCGAAGCGATCAGCAAGCCTGCGCTTGGTCTCACCGATGTTGAGCAGCTGACACCTAGAGCAGCGGATGCAATAGGTGAGGTTGGAGGAGGAGCAGGTGAACCGCTGCTTCACCTTGGGTCCTTGGATGGAGTCGAGGGGGAGGTAAAGCGACAAGTGTAGCATTTCCTGCGGTTGCAAGGTAAAGTACCGGGGGAGGGGGTGGTTTGGGTGGGAAGGGAGAAATTGACCAGGGAGTTATGGAGGGAACGGTCTCCACGGAAAGCCAAATGGGGAGGAGATGGGAAGATGTGGCCAGTGGTGGGATCCCGTTGGAGGTGGCGAAAATGTCGGAGGATTATCTGTTGTATATGACGGCTGGTAGGGTGGAAGGTGAGGACAAAGGGGACTCTGTCCTTGTTACGAGTGGGGGAATGGGGAGTGAGAGCGGAGCTACGGGATCCAGAGGAGACCCTGGCGAGAGCCTCATCTATAGTCGAAGAGGCGAACCCCCGTTCCCTAAAGAACGAGGACATCTCCGATGCCCTGGATCGGAACACCTCATCCTGGGTGCAGATGTGGTGTAGACGGAGGAATTGGGAGTAGGGGGGGGGGGGGGGGGGGGGGGGGGGGGGGGGGGGGGGGGGGGGAGATAGAGTACTTACAGGAAGCAGGGTAGGAAGAAATGTAGTTCAGATAGTCATGGGAGTCAGTGGGTTTGTCGTAATTCCGCAAATTGGAGGAGCAGCACCTCATATTTCGCCAGGGTAGTTTACACCCCAGCGGTCCGAACATTGACTTCTCCAATTGCTGCCTCACCCGCTGAGTTTCTCCAGCATTTTTGTCTGCCTTCAATTTTTCCAGCATCTGCAGTTCTTTCTTAAGCAACTAGACGATGATGTTAGGTTTGTTTACAGAGTATCAAGAAATTTTACAGAATTACTTTTCACAAATGCCAGGTAGGTAAAAATGCTGGAGAAACTCAGCTGGTGAGGCAGCATCTATGGAGCGAAGGAATGGGTGACGTTTCGGATCTAGACTCTTCTTCAGACTGATGTGGGGGTGGGGGGGCGGCGGGAAGAAGGAAGGTAGAAGCGGAGGCAGTGGGCTGTGGGAGAGCTGGGAAGGGGAAGGGAAA
>NW_022630205.1:0-34501 GCF_010909765.2 Amblyraja radiata
GAAGGGCCTGTTTCCACACTGTATCACTCCACACAACCTCATCCTTATCAACCCTGGCCACCATAATCTCATGAAACCCCAGCAGATAAATCAAATGTGATGTGGCTTCCACAAGTCTACACCAGAGGGATCTGGGAGTCAACGTACATCGTTCCCTGAAAGTTTGCATCAAAGGTGGACAGGGTGGTCAAAAAGGCTCTCGGTGCAGCAGGCAGTGAAGAAAGCGAATGGTATGTTAGCATTCATAGCAAAAGGATTTGAGTATAGGAGCAGGGAGGTTCTACTGCAGTTGTACAGGGTCTTGGTGAGACCACACCTGGAGTATTGCGTACAGTTTTGGTCTCCTAATCTGAGGAAAGACATTCTTGCCATAGAGGGAGTACAGAGAAGGTTCACCAGACTGATTCCTGGGATGGCAGGACTTTCATATGAAGAAAGACTGGATAGACTTGGCTTGTACATGTTGGAATTCAGAAATTGAGGGGGGATCTTATAGAAACTTACAAAATTCTTAAGGGGTTGGACAGGCTAGATGCAGGAAGATTATTCCCGATGTTGGGGAAGTCCAGAACTAGGGGCCACAGTTTAAGGATAAGAGGGAAGACTTTTAGCACCGAGATGAGGAAATCATTTTTCACACAGAGAGTGGTGAATCTGTGGAATTCTCTGCCACAGAAGGTAGTTGAGGCCAGTTCATTGGCTATATTTAAGAGGGAGTTAGATGTGGCCCTTGTGGCTAAAGGGATCAGGGGGTATGGAGAGAAGGCAGGTACAGGATACTGAGTTAGATGATCAGCCATGATCATATCAAATGGCGGTGCAGGCTCGAAGGGCCGAATGGCCTACTCCTGCACCTATTTTCTATGTTTCTATGTTTACATTGGCCTTCATTGGTCAGGGCATTGAGTATGGAAGTTAGGGGAGGCCACATCTGGAGTGTTGTGGGCCAGCTTTAGTAATGGTGCTGTTAAGGTGGAACGAGTTCAGAGCAGATTAACGAGGATGTGTAGGAAGGAACTGCAGATGCTGGTTTAAACCGAAGATAGACACAAAATGCTGGAGTAACTCAGCGGGACAGGCATGACCCGAGACGTCACTTGTAAGGATGCTGCCTGATCCGCTGAGTTACTCCAGCTTTTTGTCTCTATTTCCGAGGATGTGACCTGTCTCTGTCTGTTCCACACTTCTCCATTTTCACCTCACTCAGTTCGGTCCTTACAGCACAGAAACAGGCCCTTCGGCCCAACTCATCCATGCTGGCCAAGGTGGCCCCCTGTGCTAGTCCCACTTACAACCATATAACAATTACAGCACGGAAACAGGCCATCTCGGCCCTTCTAGTCCGTGCCGAACACGTATTCTCCCCTTGTCCCATCTACCTGCACTCAGACCATAACCCTCCATTCCTTTCCCGTCCATATAACTATCCAATTTATTTTGAAATGATAAAATCGAACCTGCCTCCACCACCTCCACTGGAAGCTCATTCCACACAGCTACCACTCTCTGAGTAAAGAAGTTCCCCCTCATGTTACCCCTAAACTTCTGTCCCTTAATTCTCAAGTCATGTCCTCTTGTTTGAATCTTCCCTACTCTCAATGGGGAAAAGCTTATCCACGCGCCTGTGTTTGGCCCATATCCCTCTAACCCTGTCCTATCCATGTACCCGGCCAAGTGTCTTTTAAATGTTGGGATAGTCCCAGCCTCAACTAGCTCCTCCGGCAGCTCATTCCATACACCCACCGCTCTCTGAGTGAAAAACGTTGCCCCTCAGGTTCCTATTAAATCTTTCCCCTCTCACCCTGGTCACTCCCTCTTCTCCCCTCTCCCATCGGGCAAGAAGTGTGAAAACGCACACCTCCAGATTCAGGGACAGTTTCTTCCCGGCTGTTATCAGGCAACTGAACCATCCTACCACAACCAGAGAGCGGTCTTGACCTCCCATATACCTCATTGGAGACCCTCGGACTATCTTTAATCGGACTTTACTGGACTTTACCTTGCACTAAACATTATTCCCTTTATCCTGTATCTGTAGACTGTGGACGGCTCGATTGTAATCATGTATTGTCTTTCCAATGACTGGTTAGCACGCAACTAAAACGTTTTGTCCTGTACCTCGGTACAAGTGACAATAAACTCAACTATTTATTATTCTCTGAACGTTAGAGTTGCTGCCTCACAGCGCCAGAGACCTGGGTTCGATGCTGACTACGGGTGCTGTCCGTAAGGAGTTTGCAGGTTCCCCTGTGTCCTGCGTGGGTTTTCTCCGGGTGCTCCGGTTTCCTCCCACACTCCAAAGACGTGCACTTTTGTGTGTTAATTGGCTTCGGTAAAAATTGTAAATTGTCCCCTAGTGTGTGTCGGATAGTGGTAGTGAAGGGGAATCGATGGGTAGCGTGGACCTTGTGGGCCGAAGGGCCTGTTTCCGCGCTGTATCTCTAAACTAAACTACCACTCTGTGCAGGAAGGAACTGCAGATGCTGGTTTCAATCGAAAATGCTGGAGTAACTCAGCGGGACAGGCAGCATCTCTGGAGGTGACGTTTTGGGTCGAGACCCTTCTTCAGACTGTCTCTCTCAGCCTTTCCTATCCCAACCCAACCATGACCCTGGGTGGTCCCTCTACCCTGGGAGTGATCAGTGCTGAAGGAATCAAACATTTGTTCTAAATTACAAATGATTTAATTGAATGACTAAAACTATCATTGATCTTTTAATGCCATTTGCTTCAGCTTACAGCTTTGATATATTTGTCGTTGTGTGTTGAGATTCACCACAGGAACCTTCCCACCACTTTAAGGCCCTTCGGCCCACGATGTCTGTGCCAGACATGAGGCCAAGGTAAACTCATCTCCTCTAACTGCACGTTATGAGATGTTGTGCGGGAACAGGCCCTTCGGCCCAACCAGCCTGTGCCGACCAGCCATCTCCATACACTAGTTACATCCCACACACAAGCGACAATTTACACAATCCAATTAACCTCTTTGGAGTGTGGGAGGAAACCGGAGCACCCGGAGAAAACCCACGCAGTCACGGGGAGAACGTACAAACTCCGTACAGACAGCACCCGAGGTCAGGATCGAACCCGGGTCTCTGGCGCCGTGAGGCAGCAACTCTACCGCTGCGCCACCGTGCCTCCTGCACCTGATCCACATCCCTCCATTCCCCTGCATATCCACGTGCCTGTCTAAACGCCTCTTAAACACCACTGTCGTATCTGCCTCCACCACCACCCCTGGCAGCGCGTTCCAGGCACCCACCACCCTCTGTGTAAAACACTTGCCCCGCACATCTCCTTTAAACTTTGTCCCTCTCACCCTAAAGCTGTGCCCTCTAGTCTGTGACATCCCCACCCTGGGGACAAGGCTGTGACTGTCTACCCTATCTACGCCTCTCATCATTTTATAAACTTCTATCAGGTCTCCCCTCAACCTCTGACGTTCCAGAGACAACAATCCAAGTCTGTCCACCCTCTCCCTGTAGCTGAAACCCTCTAATCCCGGCATCGTTCTGGTAAACCTCCTCCACACCGTCTCCAAAGCCCCCACATCCTCCCTGTGATGGGGGCGACCAGAACTGCCCGCAATACTCCAGATGCAGCCCGACCCAAGTCCGATAAAGCTGCGTGGTGACTTCCTGACTCTTGTACTCGACGCCCCGACCGATGAAGGCCAGCGTAAGGTTCGCCTTCTTCACCGCTCTGTCCACTTGTGTGGCCACTGTTGTGGACCGCAGATCCCTCTGGACATCGATGGTGTTGAGAGTCTTGCCATTAACTGTCGACTTCCCCCTTCATTCTACCACACACAGTGCAACACCTCACTCTCTTGCTCACAGTAAATTCCAGTGGCCAGTCCTCCACGTATTTTCGTCACTGATATTAATTCCACTGCCTGATTGATTCTTGAGTCACAGAGTCGTAGAGTGATACAGTGTGGAAACAGGCCCTTCGGCCCAACGTGCCCACGCCGGCCAACATGCCCCATCTACCCTAGTCATGGAGTGATACAGTGTGGAAACAGGCCCTTCGGCCCAACGTGCCCACACCGGCCAACATGCCCTATCTACCCTAGTCATGGAGTGATAGTGTGGAAACAGGCCCTTCGGCCCAACGTGCCCACACCGGCCAACATGCCCTATCTACCCTAGTCATAGAGTGATGCAGTGTGGAAACAGGCCCTTCGGCCCAACGTGCCCACACCGGCCAACATGCCCCATCTACCCTAATCCCACCTGCCTGCGCTTGGTCCATATCCCTCCAAACCTGTCCTATCCATGTACCTGTCTAACTGTTTCTTAAACCGATGGGATAGTCCCAGCCTCAACTACCTCCTCTGCCAGCTTGTTCCATACACCCACCGTGAAAAGGTTACCCCTCTGATTCAATCTTTTCCTCTTCAACTTGAACCTATGTCCTCTGGTCCTCGATTCCCCTACTCTAGGCAAGAGACTCTGTGCATCTACCCGATCTATTCCTCTGATGATTTTATACACCTCTATAAGATCAGATTGAGATGCAGTGAAATGCTTTGTTGTGCGTTGTCCAGACAAATCATACTACACACAAGCAAGTCACACCATGTAGTGCAAAGAGTAAATGACCAGAGTGCAGAATATAGCCATCAGCTATGGAGAAAGTGCAGATTTTAAAAAGCGCAAAATCTGCAATGTGGTAGGTTGGAAGATCGGGACTACACCCTAGCTTATGGAAGGACCGTTCGAAAGCCGGATCACAGAGGGGAAGAAGCTGTTCCTGAGTCTGGTGGTGTGCGCTTTCAAGCTTCTGTACCTTCTGCCGGACGGGAGCGGGGAGAAGGGGGAATGACCAGGGTGTGAGTGCTCTTTGATTTTGTCGGCTGCTTTCCCGAGGCAGCGTGAAGTGTAGATGGAGTCGATGGGCCCTTGTGGGATTTGTATCTCCACCTGCTAGTCCTATGACTGCCGGGTTTTCCCGCCTTGGAATTGGATGCGTTGGGAATGAAAGGACACAGAGTGCTGGAGTAACTCAGCGGGTCAGGCAGCATCTGTGGAGAACATGGATAGGTGACGTTTCACAGAGTGCTGGAGTAACTCAGCGGGTCAGGCAGCATCTGTGGGGAACATGGATAGGTGACGTTTCGGGTCGAGACCCTTCTCCAGAGATGCTGACTGTCCCACTGAGTTACTCCAGCACTTGGTGTCCTTTTGTGCAAAGCAGCATCTGCAGTTCTTTGTGTCATTGACGTGAATAACCTCCTGGTGTTGGGGGGGAAGGGCGGCGGTCAGAGACTGACCCACAACATCTCGGACAGGCCGGGCAAAGGAGCGGTCAGCGGCAGAATAACATGCATGGGGCAGGTCACCGTTGGGGTGGGGGAGTGAGGGTGGGGGGAGAGGGTGCGGGGGGGGGAGGGAGTGATGGAGTGGTGGGGGGGGGTTGATAGAATTCGGTGGGGGGGGAGAGGGTGCGTGGGGAGTTGAGGGTGTGAGTGTGAGTGTGGTTGGTGGGGGTAGAGAGTGGGGTGGGGAGAGGAACATCTGTAACAGCTGGACGGTTGTGTCAACTGCAGCCCAGCCCCCAGGGTCAGGGGTGTCCTGAGGGGGGGGGGGGAGGCAGAGGGAATAAACTGAGGGGGGGGGGCAGGAGTTTCACGGCAGGAGGGAGAAGGGGGCAGCGAGGTGAGGAAGTGAGGGGGTTCAAAGCCACAGGTTGTCAGGGAGGTTGTTCCCGGGGTTGGGGGGCTGAGACTGGGGGGTGGGGGGGGGGTGGGTGGGGTTTTAGGTTGGGTTGTTGTTTTTGGCCAGTCCCCCTTATCCTACTGTGCACTGCAGTTATTTCAAACACCCCCTGGGAAACGCTTCCTTGCGGTAGCGCCGGGGACGATATCCCCTCCCCCCCCCCCCCCCCCCCTCCTCTCCCGGGGCACCCACACGGAGCCGGCACCCCAGGGAGACACCCCTACTCCACCCCCACTCTCTCCCTCTGTCTCCCTCCCACACTCATCTCTTCGTTTCAAGACAGAGTTAGATTTAGCTCTGGGGAGAAGGCAGGGACGGGGAACTGATTGTGGATGGTTGAATGGCCGTGCTGGCTCGAAGGGCCGAATGGCCTACACCTGCACCTATTTTTCTATGTTTCTCCCATTCCTCTCCCCCTCCTCTCTCTCTCTCTCTCCCCCCTCTCTTCCCCTCTCCTTCTCTCTCTCTCACTCCCACACCCACCTCTTCCCCTCCCCTCTCTCTCCCCCTCTCTCTCCCCCTCTCCCCTCTCCTCCCTCCCCTCTCTATCTCTCATCTTCTCTCTCTCCCTCTTTCTCTCTTTCTCTCTCCCCCTCTCTTTCTCTCCCTCCCACTCCCCCTCTCTCTTTCCCCCTCTCCCTCACCCCTCTCTCTCTTTCACACTCACCCTTCTCTCCCTCTCCCTCTCCCTCTCTCCCCCTCTTCCCTCTCCCCTCTCCCTCTCTCTATCTCTCTCTCACACACTCACCTCTTCTCCCCTCTTCCCCTCTCCCCTCTCCCCTCTCCCTCTCCCCCTCTATCTCTCTCTCTTTCACACTCCCCTCTTCTCCCCCCTCTCCCCCTCTATCTCTCTCTTTCACCTCACTCTCTTCCCCCCCCCTCTCCTCCCTCCTCCCCTCTCCCCTCCCTATCTCTCTCTCTCACTACACATCACCTCTCTCCCCTCTCCCCTCTCCCTCTCCTCCCTCCCCCCCCTCTCCCTCTCTCTCTCCTCTCTCTCCACACTCACCTCTTCTCCCTCTCCCCTCTCCCCCTCCTCCCCTCTCCCTCTCCTCCCTCTCCCCTCTCCCTCTCTCTATCTCTCTCTCTCACACACTCACCTCTTCTCCCTCCCTCTCCCTCTCCCCTCTCCCCTCTCCTCCCTCTCCCTCTCTCTATCTCTCTCTCACACACTCACCTCTTCTCCCCTCTCCCCTCTCCCTCTCCTCCCTCTCCCCTCTCCCTCTCTCTATCTCTCTCTCTCACACACTCACCTCTTCTCCCCGACCGCCCCTCTCCTCTCCGCGATTCCTCGCACGACCCATTGATCAGCATCGACTGGTTCCCGCAGCCGCTCGGCATCAGGCGGCTGGTGTTGGCATCCATGGCCGGACCGCTGACACTCGGACCCGGGGCACCCAGACCCCTGTAGCCGCTCACACCCGCACCGACCGCGGCCACCAAACCCGGCTCCTGAACTGCAGTTCCCGGGGAATGGGAGAGACAGACAGACAGACAGACAGACAGACACACCCCCGACCCTCCCCCCGAGCCGACACCTCCCCCCAGACACAGACCCAGACACAAACCCACAGACAGACTCTGCCCCAGACACAGACACACACACACAGACAGACACACAGGCAGCCACAGACACACAGACACTGGCCCACAGACACATACACACAGACAGACAGACACTGCCCTAGACACAGACCCAGACACAAACCCACAGACAGACACTGGCCCAGACCCACAGACACAGACAGACACTGCCCTAGACACAGACCCACAGACACAGACACACAGACCCAGACACTACAGGAGACTGAGACTTATAGTGGTGAAACCATGAGAGGATTAAATCGGGTAGATGCACAGAGTCTTTTACCCAGAGTAGGGGAATCGAGGACCAGAGGACACAGGTTCAAGGTGAAGGGGGAAAAAAGATTTAATAGGAACCTGAGGGATAACTTTTCCAAACAGAGGTGGGTGTATGGAACGAGCTGCCAGAGGAGATAGTTGAGGCTGAGACTATCCCAACATTTAATAGACATTTCGACAGGTACTTGAAGAGGAAAGTTTAATCCGGTAAATTCCCGGGATGGCGGGATTGTCATATGTTGATACGAGGAACCACTTTTTCACACAGAGAGTCTGTGGAATTCTCTGCCTCAGAGGGCGGTGGAGGCCGGTTCTCTGGATGCTTTCAAAAGAGAGCTAGATAGGGCTCTTAAAAATAGCGGAGTCAGGGGATATGGGGAGAAGGCAGGAACGGGGTACTGATTGTGGATGATCAGCCATGATCACATTGAATGGCGGTGCTGGCTCGAAGGGCCGAATGGCCTACTCCTGCACCTGTTGTCTATTGTCTATTGTTGATTCCATATTCCCAGTCACCGCTCCTCGATGTTTTACTAGCTCTGATGATATTATGATCACTCTTCCCCAGGTCCTCCACATTGTGACATAGGTTGCACTTTGAACTCTCGCTGACCCCGAGAGTGTTTTATTATCACATGTCCTGAAACGGAAACAGTCAAATTCTTACTCCATCTCTGCTGTCCCGACTCACGGCAAATGGAAAATCTTCACCAATGAAGGAAGGTGGTGCAGCGGGTAATAATAATAATAATGGATGGGATTTATATAGCGCCTTTCTAATACTCAAGGCGCTTTACATCGCATTATTCATTCACTCCTCAGTCACACTCGGTGGTGGTAAGCTACTTCTGTAGCCACAGCTGCCCTGGGGCAGACTGACGGAAGCGTGGCTGCCAATCTGCACCTACGGCCCCTCCGACCACCACCAATCACTCACACACAGGCAAAAGAGCTGCTGCCTCACAGTGCCAGAGACCCGGGCTTGCTCCTGACCTTGGGTGCTGTCTGTGTAGAGTTTGCACGCTCTCCCTGCATCCCTTTGCAACTGGATCGTCGAATTGCTCATCGAGAGACCACAAGTTTGGTCTGGATTGACAACTACACTTCCTCCTGGACGACCATCACCCCAGGGGCACCTGAAGACTGGCTGCGTCGTGTGCTCAGCCCCCTGCTCTACTCACTCTACACTCATGCAGCTCAAACTCACCCACCACACCCCCAAGGTTGGATGCATTACATGTCATGATGAGACAGAGTACAGCAGGGAGATTGATCGATCGATCGACTGACCAGATGGTGCTGCTGGATCAACCACCTTGCTCTCAACGCCAATAAACCAAAGATCTGATCGTTGACTTTAGAGGAGGAAGTACAAGGATAAACAAACCTGTCTTGCAATAGACAATAGACAATAGACAATAGGTGCAGGAGTAGGCCATTCGGCCCTTCGAGCCAGCACCGCCATTCAATGTGATCATGGCTGATCATCCCCAATCAGTACCCCGTTCCTGCCTTCTCCCCATATCCACCGACTCCGCTATCTTTAAGAGCCCTATCTAGCTATCTATCTATTGAGGGAGCGCAGCGTAGGTTTACCAGGTTAATTCCCAGGATGGCGGGACTGTCATATGCTGAGAGAATGGAGCGGCTGGGCTTGTACACTCTGGAGTTTAGAAGGATGAGAGGTTATCTTATTGAAACATATAAGATTATTAAGGGTTTGGACACGCTGGAGGCAGGAAACATGTTCCCGATGTTGGGGGAGTCCAGAACCAGGGGCCACACAGTTTAAGAATAAGGGGTAAGCCATTTAGAACGGAGATGAGGAAACACTTTTTCTCACAGAGAGTGGTGAGTCTGTGGAATTCTCTGCCTCAGAGGGCGGTGGAGGCCGGTTCTCTGGATGCTTTCAAGAGAGAGCGAGATAGGGCTCTTAAAGATAGCGGAGTCAGGGTATATGGGGAGGAATGGGGTACTGATTGGGGATGATCAGCCATGATCACATTGAATGGCGGTGCTGGTTCGAAGGGCCGAATGGCCTACTCCTGCACCTGTTGCCTATTGTCTTCATCAATGGGACGGTGGTTTCAAATTCAAAACAGCTTCGAATTCTTGGACGTGTGTATCTCTGAAGATCGATAACTAAACCACATCGATGTCTCTACTTCCTTGGAAGAGTGAGGAGATTTGGTAATTGACAAAAACTCTCTTGAAGGTCTACAGGTGTGTGGTCGAGGGCACTGTGACTGGTGGCATCAAGGCCTGGTTCAGTAACTCAAACACCCAGGAGTGAAGAGAATACAGAGAGTGGTGGACACTGGCTGCTCCAGCACAGGTCACAAGTGATAGGAGCAGAATGATGCCATTCGGCCCATCAGAGACAGAAAGACAGGTACATGGATAGGACAGGCTTAGAGGAATATGGGCCAAATGCCTGCAGGTGGGACTAGTGTAGATGAGGTATGATGGTCAGCATGGGTAAGTTGGGCCGAAGGGCCTGTGTCCACGCTGTGTGACTCCGGCTATATGTAATGTCTTGCCCACCTGTCTGTCTAGATCATGTCCTAAGGTCATACGTGATAGGAGCAGAATTAGGCCATTCGGCCCATCGTCTACTCCGCCATTCAATCATGGCTGATCTATCTCTCCCTCCTAACCCCATTCTCCTGCCTTCTCCCCATAACCCCTGACACCCGTACTAATTAAGAATCTATCTATCTCTGCCTTAAAAATATCCACTGACTTGGCCTCCACAGCTGTCTGTGGCAAAGAATCCCACAGATTCACCACCCTCTGACTAAAGAAATTCCTCCCCATCTCCTTCCTAAAGGAACGCCCTTTAATTCTGAGGCTGTGACCTCTGGTCCTAGACTCTCCCACTAGTGGAAACATCCTCTCCACATCCACTCTATCCAGGCCTTTCACTCTTCTGTACGTTTCAATGAGGTGCCCCCTCATACTTCTAAACTCCAGCGAGTACAGGCCCAGTGCATGGGTACTGACCTCCCCACCATCGAAGGGACCTACAGGAGTCGCTGCCTCAGAAAGGCAGCCAGCATCGTCAGAGACCCACACCACCCTGGCCACGCTCTCATCTCCCTGCTACCACCGGGATGAAAGTACAGGAGCCTGAAAACCGTGAGCTCCAGGTTCAAGAACAGCTTCCTCCCATCAGTTGAACACTGCACGACACTAACTAAACCACAAACGCTTGTTTGCTCTCGAGACCATTGTTGTAAACTAATATAATTTGATATTTTTAAATGTATTGATCAGTTCTTTGTTTATTATGTTAGTTATTGAGTCTTGTGTTTGCAGATCTGTTATGCTGCTGCAAGTAAGAATTTCATCGTTCTGTTACAGATGACAATTCAACACCCTTAACTGTTGGTGATGTGGGTTTTCTCCGGGTGCTCCGGTTTCCTCCCACATCCCAGAGACGTGCGGTTTTGTAGGTAAATCGGCCCCTCTGTAAATTGCCCCTGGTGTGTAGGGAGTGGATGAGAAGGTGGGATAACATGGAACTAGTGTGAGCGGATGGCCGATGGTCGGCATGAAATCGATGGGCCGAAGGGCCTGTTTCCGCGCTGTATCTCTTTAACCAAACTCGCAGTGGATATGTACCGTCCATATCTCTAGTTTCCCTCTCCCCCTGACTCTCAGTCTGAAGAAGGGTCTCGACCCGAAACGTCACCCATTCCTTCTCTCCAGAGATGCTGCCTGTCCCGCTGAGTTACTCCAGCTCTTTGTGTCTATCTTCGGATTAAACCAGCATCTGCAGTTCCTCGCTCCACGCGATCACTCTGTTCCTGTGCCGAGTGCTGTCTGATATCACCAGGTCTCACGCTGCAGGCTACTCGGCCCATCGATCCTGTGCTGGTTCAGGGTGAGAGGAATACATCGACTCCGATTGTAATCATAGGTAGACAAAAATGCTGGAGAAACACAGCGGGTGAGGCAAGGTGGGTCCCCAGCTGTGACCCACATATGTCCCCAGCTGTGACCCACATCTGCACACAGCTGTGGCCCACATCTGCACACAGCTGTGGCCCACATCTGCACACAGCTGTGGCCCAACCAGGGTTAAAGGATCTCCTGTCTCCTGCATTGTCTACCTGTTCATAAACCCTGACACGTGTGTGAACCACTCACCCCGCTCTCACCTGTGTTATCCTTCTATTCCTTGGAGCGCAGGAGGATGAGGGCTGATCTTATAGAGGTGTATAAAATCATGAGAGGAATAGATCGGGTAGACGCATAGTCTCTTGCCCAGAGTAGGGGAATCGAGGACCAGAGGACATAAGGTTCAAGGTGAAGGGGAAAAGATTTAATAGGAATCCGAGGGGTAGCTTTTTCACACAGAGGGTGGTGGGTGTATGGAACAAGCTGCCGGAGGAGGTAGTTGAGGCTGGGAGTATAGCAGCATTTAAAATACATTTGGACAGGGAAATGGATAGGACAGGTTTATGTGGACCCACTACCCCCCCTCTCTCCCACACCCCTGCATCAATCCCACACTAATCCCACTACCCTGCTGGGTTAGTTCTTGGTCCCCAGGGTGAGGGTGGGTGGGCAGTGAGCATTTGGAATATTGGGAGCAATTTTGGGCCCCGTATCTGAGGAAGGATGTGCTGGGTCTGTGGAGAGGGTCCAGAGGAGGTTTACAAGAATGATCCCAGGAATGAGTGGGTTAACCTATGATGAGCGTAAGGGTCTCGACCCGAGACGTCACCTATTCCTTCGCTCCATAGATGCTGCTTCACCCGCTGAGTTTCTCCAGCATTTTTGTTCACCTTCGATTTTCCACCATCTGCAGTTCCTTCTTAAAAAAATATGATGAGCGTTTGTCGGCACTGGGCCTGTACTCGCTGGAGTTTAGAAGGATGAGGGGAACCTCATTGAAATGTACAGAATAGTGAAAGGCCTGGATAGAGTGGATGTGGAGAGGATGTTTCCACTAGTGGGAGAGTCTAGGACCAGAGGTCACAGCCTCAGAACTAAAGGACGTTCCTTTAGGAAGGAGATGAGGAGGAATTTCTTTAGCCAGAGGGTGGTGAATCTGTGGGATTCTTTGCCACAGACGGCTGTGGAGGCCACAAGTCAGTGGATGTTTTAAAGGTAGAGATAGATAGATTCGAGATTGATACGGGAGTCAGGGGATAAGGGGAGAAAGCAGGAACAGGGTACTGATTGGGGATGATCAGCCATGATCACATTGAATGGCGGTGCTGGCTCGAAGGGCCGAATGGCCAACTCCTGCACCTATTGTCTATTGACTAGAAGGGGGATGAGTTGTACAGTTTGATAGCCACAGGGAGGAAGGGTCTCCTGTGGCGTTGTGTGCTGCATCTTGGTGGGGTTAACAAGGGAGAGATAGATCAGCCGTGATTGAATGGCAGAGCAGACGATGGGACGAATGGCCTCATTCTGCTCCTATCACCGATGACATTATGGGGGTGTGGGTGAGGGGAGTCAGTGGTCTGGGACTGACTGGCTGACTGACCGCAGTGACGGTGCGGAGAGTGGCCAAGCCTGCCACCTTGTGGCCGCTGCCGGCACGGGCTGGTGACTCTTCTTTGCATCTCGACTCTGGGGAGCGGTGACATTAATATTGCTAACTCTCTCTCTCTCAATGTCCCAGCTGCAGATGCTGCTACAGGTGCCGTGCGGCGGGTAGAGTTGCTGCCTCACAGCACCAGGGACCCGGGTTCCAGCCTGACTGGGGGTGCTGCCTGTGCTGAGTTTGCATGTTCTTGCTGTGGCCGCGTGGGTTTTCTCCGGGTGGCCCGGTTTCCCCCCACAATCCGAAGACGTCCGGGTTTGTAGGTTAATTGGATTCGGTAATATTGCAAATTGTCCCTAGTGTGTGCAAGATAGTGCTGGTGTACATCCAGCATCTGCAGTTCCTTGTCTGAAGAAGGGTCTCATAGAAACATAGAAAATAGGTGCAGGAGTAGGCCATTCGGCCCTTCAATATGATCCTGGCTGATCATCCAACTCAGTATCCTGTACCTGCCTTCTCTCCATACCCCCTGATCCCTTTAGCCACAAGGGCCACATCTAACTCCCTCTTAAATATAGCCAATGAACTGGCCTCAACTACCTTCTGTGGCAGAGTTCCACAGATTCACCACTCTCTGTGTGAAAAAAAATGTTCTCATCTCGGTCCTAAAATATTTCCCCCTTATCCTGAAACTGGATAAGGGGGAAATATTTTATCCCTTGTTCTGGACTTCCCCAACATCGGGAACAATCTTCCTGCATCTAGCCTGTCCAACCCCTTAAGAATTTTGTAAGTTTCCATAAGATCCCACCTCAATCTTCTAAATTCTAGCGAGTACAAACCGAATCAATCCAGTCTTTCTTCATATGAAAGTCCTGACATGCCAGGAATCGACCCGAAACGTCACCCATTCCTTCTCTCCTGAGATGCTGCCTGTCCCGCTGAGTTACTCCAGCATTCGGTTTAATCCCTCCTACACATTCCTTGTTTCTACCTCCTCTGGCAGGTCATTCCATAACCCCGCCACCCTGTGTGAAAAATGTTGCGCTCCTTGTATTCTAAGGCTGTGCCCTCTGGACCTTGACACTCCCACTAGAGGAAACATCCTCTCTATCTTGGCCTTTCCATATTATGGACTGGGTCACCCATCATGAGAAGGGCTTGACAGGGTGGAATGTGTCAAATGTGAATGAATGAATGAATAAGTTTATTGGCCAAGTATTCACATACAAGGAATTTGCCTTGGCGCTCTGCCCACAAGTGACAACATGACACACAGTGTCAGTTGAGAATGACACATAAAACATTAATAATAAAACATTACCGATTAAACATGTGAATTAAACAAAATACCAGAGCAAAGGGAGGCTACAGATTTTTGGTTATTGAGTAGAGCTACTACTCGTGGATAAAAGCTGTTTTTATGCCTGGCTGTGGCAGCTTTGACAGTCCGGAGTCGCCTTCCAGAAGGAAGTGATTCAAAGAGTTTGTGGCCAGGGTGAGAGGGGTCAGAGATGATCTTGCCCGCTCGCTTCCTGGCCCTTGCAGTGTACAGTTTGTCAATGGAGGGAAGGTTGCAGCCAATAACCTTCTCAGCTGATCGGACGATTCGCTGCAGCCTCCAGGTGTCGTGTTTGGTGGCCAAGCCAAACCAGACCATGATGGAGAAGGTTAGCATGGCCGTATAGAATTGGACCATCATTGCCAGTGGCAGATTGTGTTTCCTCAGCTGCCACAGGAAGTACATCCTCTGTTGTGCCTTTTTGACTGTGGAGTCGATGGTAGCCCCCCACTTAAGGTCCTTGGAGATGATGCTTCCAAGGAACTTAAAAGACTCCACAGATGTGACTGTGGTGCTGTTGATGGTGAGTGGGGTGAGGGGAGGGGGAGCTGGAAATGTGTTCAAGAAACCATCCGTGATCAATATATTGAAGGCCTTACTAGTCTGTAATAAATATATTGAGATCCCTGAGGATTAGTAATCAGTAATCAATATATTGAGGACATATATTGTGTCTGTAATCAATATATGGACACAGAATGCTGGCGTAACTCAGCGAGGCAGGCAGCATCTCTGGAGAGAAGATTCGGGTCGAGACCCTTCTATATCAAGGTCCCTACTAGAAGGTATAATGTTAGACCAACTCATATGGAACAAGGCAGAAGTGCCACAGAGTCAGTGTGGGGATCACTTTGGAACCAGTGGCCAGAGTTGTATTACCCTTTATAAAGTAGTTATGGAGGAAAGGGCAGGCCCTCAAGTTAACGTCGTCAGCTGGAGAGGGGTCCGAGTTTGGAGGCTTCAGGTGGGCTTTGCAGAGGGGGGTTGGAAGGGAATGTTCAGGCCCGTGTTCAGTCAGTCTCAGGAGACGCGGGTCTCTGCTCATTCCCGGGAAGACAGCAGTTAGAGGTGAAAGGAGACCCCGGGAACTGCAGCTGCCGGGATCTGGAGCAACACACAAAGTGCTGGAGGAACTCAGCAGGTCAGGCAGCATCTGCGGAGGGAATGGACCGAGGACATTTTGAGTTGGGTTCCCCTTCTTCTTGAGTTTGAATGAGGGTTCTGACCTGAAACGTCGTCTGTCTGTCCTTCCAATGCGGAGAGGGAGCTGGGTGGGGGAGGGGGTGGACATAGAAACATAGACAATAGGTGCAGGAGTAGGCCATTCGGCCCTTCGAGCCTGCACCGCCATTCAATATGATCATGGCTGATCATCCAACTCAGTATCCTGTACCTGCCTTCTCTCCATACCCCCTGATCCCTTTAGCCACAAGGGCCACATCTAACTCCCTCTTAAATATAGCCAATGAACTGTGGCCTCAACTACCTTCTGTGGCAGAGAATTCCACAGATTCACCACTCTCTGTGTGAAAAATGTTTTCCCCATCCCGGTCCTAAAAGATTTCCTTCTTATCCTTAAACTGTGACCCCTTGTTTTGGAACAAGGGGAGTTAGGGGAAGGATAAGAGATGGATGATGATCAGATGGTTGAGGGAAAAGCGTAAAGTCTCTTGCCCAGAGTAGGGGAATCAAGAGGCAGAGGACATAGGTTTATAAACCCAGGGAAGGAGACTGTCAAAGCCTGACATAAAAAAAAAAAATTTTCAGGAGTAGTAGCTCTACTCAATAACCAAAAATCTGTAGCCTACTTTTGCTCTGGTGTTTTCTTTTATTTCATACACGTTTAAACTAGAATGCTTTATTATTAATGTTTAATGTTTTGTGTCATTCTTAATTGTTTACTGTGTGTCGTGTTATTACTTGTGGGCGGAGCACCTAGGCAAATTCCTTGTATGTGAACATACTCGGCCAATAAACATATTCAACCATTCAAAGTGAGAGTGGAAAGATTTAATAGGAACCCGAGGGACAATGGTTTCACACTGCAGGTGGTGGGTGTATGGAACGAGCTGTCAGAGGAAGTTGTTGAGTCAGGGACTATAACATTACAAATACACTTGGACAGGTACATGGATAGCAAAGGTTTAGAGGGATATGGGCCGAATGGGACCAGCTTAGATGGAGAAGAACACAGAGTGCTGGAGTAACTCAGCGGGTCAGGCAGCATCTGTGGAGAACATGGATAGGTGACGTTTCACAGAGTGCTGGAGTAACTCAGCGGCTCAGGCAGCATCTGTGGAGAACATGGATAGGTGACGTTTCACAGAGTGCTGGAGTAACTCAGCGGGTCAGGCAGCATCTGTGGAGAACATGGATAGGTGACGTTTCACAGAGTGCTGGAGTAACTCAGCGGCTCAGGCAGCATCTGTGGAGAACATGGATAGGTGACGTTTCGGGTTGGGACCTTCCTCAGACCAGCATATCTTGGTTAGCACGGACCAATTTGGGCCGAAGGGCCTGTTTCCATCCATGAATCAAAAAAGCTATGTTCTTGAGTCCCAGTGGCAGCAAAGACAGTTGTTCCAGCTGGAGATGTTTCTCACCCCACGGATGCTGCCCGACTAGTGGAGTGTTTCTGTCTCAGACATGCCCTGCCAATGCACATTATACACGGCCCCCCCATCCCTGCCTGTCACCAGGGTGAGTGAGTGTGTGTCTCTGTCTCTCCTTCCATGTCTGTGTGTGTGTGTGTGTCTGTGTATCTCTGTGTGCATGTATGTGACTGCGTGTATGGACCTCTGTCTGTGCGTGTTCCTGCATCTGAGTGTGTGCAACCATGTTTGTGTGTCCACATGTGTGTGCGTGTGGATGTCTTTGTGTGGGTGCGTTTGTGCCCACGTGTGTGTGCGCCTGTCTGAGCGTGAGCGTCCATGTGTGTATGCGAGTCTGTGTGCGTGTGTCTGCGTGCTTGTGTACACATGCGTGTGTGTGTGTGTGTACACGCGTGTGTACGTGCTTGTGTACACTTGCGTGTGTTGTGTGTGTATGTGTGTACACGTGCGTGTGCGTGTGTGTACACGCGTGTGTTTCACTTACCGCTCTCCAGTGGCAGGGTCGGGGTCCGGGTGAGTTGCCGGTGCCTTCAGGTGCGTGCGTGCGGTGTATAGTCGGGGTGAAGCTGAGTGAGGTACAGTGACACACTCTCCCCTTCCCTCGATGAGCGGCCCTTCACCAGGGGGGGGGGGGTCCCATCCTGGGGAGCCGGTAGCCCCCGGGGGTGGTGAGAAGACAAAGACAATGCTCGTGCTGGAGGATTTACATCGGTTCAGTTTATTGCTTGCATGCACTCTGCGCTTGTACATCCTGGAAGAACATCCTTTACACTTTCCTTTTGCTCAATTTTACATACATTTCTCTCCTTAACAAACAGCGAGGGTGGGGTGGGGGGGGGGAGCAGAGGTGGGGGGGGGGGGTGTACAGACTCCATCGCCAACCACTCACCCCTCCCATCAAAGGGGCATTACCCTGCCCCTTACCCCCCCTCCTCATACCCACACCCCTCCCCTCCCCTCCCCAAGGGGACACGACCTTTGTCCACTCCCCCCCTCCCCGCGGATGAACAGGGGGTCGGGGTGGGGGATCAGGGGGGGGGGGGGGGAGAATATTCCTCACTGGCCAGCCACTGGTCTGGGCACCATTTCCCGAGTGGATAGGGGGAAAAGGGGGGTTAGACACTGTGCACAAGCTGCAATGGATGGGGTGGGGGGGGGGGGGGTGCCTCTCGATCTACAGGGACACCATGCTTCCCTGACATGCATTACACGTGTCTTTGGGTGAACACACACGGAACACGGGAGCTCGCGACACGCCTGCGCTCCAGAACTGCCTCACTGGACACGGCCTCACTGGACACTGGCCGGGACAGGGCAAAGGCATCAGTGATCCCACGGTGTGGCGGGACACGGGTAAACACGTGTGTGAACATACCTGCCCCGCGTGTGCCCGCTTAGACAGACCCTGGACATCACAGTCTGTGTGCGACAGACTCCCAGGGCAGGGACAACATAGGTTAGATACACAGAGAGTGAGGTTCCCTCAATACTGACCCGTCACACACACACGCACGCACGCACGTACGTACGCACACACGCGCGCACACACACGCGCACAGGCACACGCACGCACGCGCAGGTGCACACACACGCACGCACTCTCAAAACAGAGTGAAGCTCTCTCTACCCGTCCCATCCACTCTCCCCCCCCCGCAGTCAGTCACAGAGTGAAGCTGCCCCCCCCCCTACAGACAGAGGAAGCCTGTTTAAATTAGTTTAGTTTAGAGATACAGCGCGGAAACAGGCCCTTCGGCCCACCGAGCCCGCACAGACCAGCGATCCCCGCACACTAACACTATCCTACACACACTAGGGACAATTTACACTTACACCAAGCCAGTTAACCTACAAATCTGTATGTCTTTGGCGTGTGGGAGTAAACGGGAGCACCCGGAGAAAACCCAGGTGGTCACGGGGAGAACGTGCAAACTCCGTACAGACAGCACCCGCGGGCAAAATGGAAGCCGGGTCTCCGGCAAGTCTACCCGCCCGGGTTCCACATGATGGGGGCCTGTGCTCACGGGTGAGGGGGGTCAGGTGAGGGGGGGGTCAGGTGAGGGGGGGGGGTCTGGTGAGGGGGTGGTCAGGTGAGGGGGTCAGGTGTGTGGGGGGTCGGGGTGTGTGGGGGGTCGGGGTGTGTGGGGGGTCGGGGTGTGTGGGGGGTCGGGGTGTGTGGGGGTCGGGGTGTGTGGGGGGTCGGGGTGTGTGGGGGGTCGGGGTGTGTGTGGGGGTCGGGGTGGTGGGGGGTCGGGGTGTGGGGTGTCGGGGTGTGTGGGGGTCGGGGTGTGGGGGGTAGGGGTGTGTGGGGGGTGGTTGTGGGGGGGGGGGCGGGGTTGGGTGTTTGTTGGTCGGGGGGTGGGGGGTAGGGTGTGGGGGGGGGGGGGGTGTGCTGGGGGTGGGGTTTTGGGGGGGGGTGTGGGGGGTAGGGGTGTGTGGGGGTACTGTGTGGGGGTCAGGTGTGGGGGTGGGTGTGGGGGGGGCGGGGTGTGTGGGGGGGTCAGGGTGGTGGGGGGGGTGGGGGGTGTGGGGGGTCGGGGTGTGTGGGGGTAGGGTGTGGGGGGGTCGGGTGTGGGTGGGGGGTCGTGGGTGGTGGGGGGGGTGTGGGGTGTGGTTGGGGGGGGGGGTGTTGGGGGTAGGGGTTGTGGGGGGTCGGGGTTGTGGGGGGTGGGGTGGTGGGGGGTAGGGGTGTGTGGAGGGGTCAGGTGAGGGGGTCAGGTGTGTGGGGGGTCGGGGTGGGTGTGTGTGGGGGGTCGGTGTGTGTGGGGGGTCGGGGTGTGTGGGGGGTCGGGGGTGTGTGGGGGTCGGGGTGTGTGGGGGTAAGGTGGGGGGGGCAGGGTGTGGGGGGGTCGGGGTGTGTGGGGGGGGGGTCGGGTGTGTGGGGGGTAAGGTGCTGTGGGGGGGGGGAGGGGTTGTGGTGGGGGGTGTAGGTGGGGGGTAGGTGGGGGGTAGGGTGGGTTGGGGGGTCGGGGGTGTGGGGGGTCGGGGTGTGGGGGGTGGGGTGTGTGGGGGTCGGGGTGTGTGGGGGGTAAGGTGAGGGGGTCAGGTGTGTGGGGGGTCGGGGTGGTGGGGGGGTAGGGGTGTGTGGGGGGTCGGGGTGTGTGGGGGGGTAGGGGTGTGTGGGGGGTCGGGGTGTGTGGGGGGTCAGGTGAGGGGGTCAGGTGTGTGGGGGGTCGGGGTGTGTGGGGGGGTCGGGTGTGTGGGGGGTCGGGGTGTGTGGGGGGTCGGGGTGTGTGGGGGGTCAGGTGAGGGGGTCAGGTGTGTGGGGGGTCGGGGTGTGGGGGGTCGGGGTGTGTGGGGGGTCGGGGTGTGGGTGGATGGGGTGAGAGGGGTCAGGTGAGGGGGATGGGGTGAGGGGTCTGGAGAGGGGGGGGGTCGGAAATGGGATGGAGTGGGGACGGTTGCTGGTGGGTGAGAGGGAGTGGCGGGGGGGGGGGGGGCCACTGACCACAGTCTCTGGGCAGCTGTACGGAGCCGTGCTCATTGACCAGTGCAGCCGTCTGCCCACGGGGGCAACATGCATGGCATGCATCAGTGAACCCACTGCACGCTCGCACACACATGCAAGCACACATAACCTATCTTTAATCGGACTTGACCTTGCACTAAACGTTATTCCCTGTATCCTGTATCTGTACACTGCGGACGGCTTGAGTGTGATCACGTACACTCTTTTCGCTGACTGGTTAGCACGCATCAAGAAAGCTTTTCACTGTACCTCGGTACACGTGATAATAATTAACTAAACACAGACATACACACCTACGCACGCGCACACACACACACATGCACACACTCCCAGAGCTGACCACTACCTCCCAGCCGGCCTTGTCAGTGCACAAGCCGCACATGAAGTGCCCGCTCATGCCCCCCCACATGAAGCAAACTCCAAGGCTACATTCACAATGGCCAAGCAGCTGCCGGCCAGTCACGGTGACATCGGCCCACTGGGACCACCACACGGTGGAGGTTCGCCAGGGTGGTACATCGGTGGAATCCCTTGCCACAGACGGCTGCGGGGAGGCCACAAGTCAGTGGATATATTTAAGGCAGAGATAGATAGATTCTTGTGTTTAAGAAGGAACTGCAGATGCTGGAAAATCGAAGGTAGACAAAAATGCTGGAGAAACTCAGCGGGTGCAGCAGCAGCATCTGTGGAGCGAAGGAAATAGGCAACGTTTCGGGCCGAAACCCTTTGGTTTCGGCCCAAAACGTTGCCTATTTCTTTCGCTCCATAGATGCTGCTGCACCCCCTGAGTTTCTCCAGCATTTTTGTCTACCTTCGATAGATTCTTGATCAGTACGGGTGTCAGGGGTTACGGGGAGAAGGCAGGAGAATGGGGTTAGGAGGGAGAGATACATCAGCCATGATTGAATCGTGGAGTAGACTTGATGGGCCGAATGGCCTAATTCTGCTCCTATCACATATGACCTTATGGCCCAGGGCAGACAGTGGATCCCCCCCCCCCCCATCCCCAACAAGAGTAACTCAGCCCCAGCTAGACCAAACCATGCATGCAGCAGGGGAGCAGGTAGGGACATGCAGGCACGGAGGCTGACTGACCCTCACCGCCAGTGGTCAGGGACAAAGTCGGGACAAACACCAGTCACGTGTGCGGGAGAGGTGGCGGTCAGTCTGGTGATCAGGCCGTGACCCTAGACGTGAGCCCCCCCCCCCCCCAGTTGACAAGGTCAGTGTGGACAGCTCAAACCTTGAATCTAAACCGTCCTCTCACCAACTAGAGAGCGGTCCTGAACTACTATCTACCGCATTGGTGACCCTGGGACTATCCTTGATCGGACTTTGCTGGCTTGACCTTGCACTAAACGTTATTCCCTTTATCCTGTATCTGTACACTGTGGACGGCTCGATTGTAATCACGTGTTGTCTTTCCGCTGACTGGTTAGCGCCCAACTAAAAAGCTTTTCACTGTACCACGGTACAAAACCAGTCTGAAGAAGGGTCTCGACCTGAAACGTTGCCCATCCCTTCTCTCCAGAGATGCTGCCTGACCCGCTGTGTTACTCCAGCATTTTGTGCCTAACTTAAACTGAGGTAAAGGTGGACAAAAAGCTGGAGTAACTCAGCGTCTGTGGAGAAAAGGAATAGGCAACGTCTCGGGTCGAGACCCTTGTTCAGATTGAAACTAAATCTGTGCTGACTGCAGTGGACAAGACATTTACATCCAAGCAGCCTGGTTATGGTAGAAAGGTCAGAAATACAGAATATTACATTACGGCCAGGGACGATAGAATGGGCTGAGGGTGGGCAACAGCTGGCCATCCAGATGTTTTACATTGGAACCTGACTTTAGGGATTAGAGATCGATGAACAGGCCAGCGAGGGCTAAAGAGGACTGGATCCTTTAACAGAGGAGTGCGGTTAGAGCTCTTGGGGCTAACGGAATCAAGGGATGTGGGGAGAAGGCAGGAACGGGATACTGATTGTAGATGATCAGCCGTGATCATATTGAATGGCGGTGCTGGCTATTTCCTTCGCTCCATAGATGCTGCTGCTGCTGCACCTGCTGAGTTTCTCCAGCATTTTTGTGCCGAATGGCCTCCTCCTGCACCTATTTGCTATGTTTCCATGTGGGACGTAGATAGGATAGACATTCTGAGCCTTTTACCCAGTGTGGAAATAACAATTAACAGTGTTTTTACACAGAGGGTGGTGGGTGCCAGGGGTGGGGGTGGAGGCTTTTAGGTCGGCACATGCTTATGCAGGGAATTGAGGGACATGGATCAGGTGCAGGCTGATTGGCACTCTACATGTCTGGCTATGATATTATGGGTCAATCAGCCTGTTCTTGTGCTGCGCTGGTCTAAGTCTAAGTGTGGAGGCTCAGGTATAGAGAGAGGAGCAGAGTTATGAGACAGAGTTAGTGAGATGAACAATGAAGGTGCTAACAGTGTGGGCAGTGAAGGTTGCAGAGGTTAGCAGTGTAGGGGAGAGGGTCGGGGGGCAGGAGGGAAGGGCAACGAGGATGACAGGGGGTTAGGAGTGTAGGAGATGATTGGTGTAGAGGAGGTAGAGGATTACAGAGGGTGACACAAACTGCGTGTCCGAAATCAACACAGAACTGGTGAAACACTCAGCGGGTCAGGCAGCATCTGTGGACAACATGGATAGGTGACGTTTCACAGAGTGCTGGAATAACTCAGCGGGTCAGGCAGCATCTGTGGAGAACATGGATAGGTGACGTTTCACAGAGTGCTGGAGTAACTCAGCGGGTCAGGCAGCATCTGTGGAGAACATGGATAGGTGACGTTTCACAGAGTGCTGAAGTAACTCAGCAGGTCAGGCAGCATCTGTGGGGAACATGGATAGGTGACGTTTCACGGAGTGCTGGAGTAACTCAGCGGGTCAGGCAGCATCTGTGGAGAACATGGATAGGTGACGTTTCACAGAGTGCTGGAGTAACTCAGCGGGTCAGGCAGCATCTGGGGAGCATCTGATGTTTCATGTTGAGGGGATTGGGGAGGCGGAGAGGAGAGGAGGATTTGAGGGGGAGTTAGAGAGGGATGGAAGTGTGTAACAGAGGGAGTGTGATGAAGTTTCACCGTGCTGGATGAGAGGGTCGTGGCAGAGAGACGTGTTGTGCTGGAGTGAGATTAACACTGGAGAGGAAATGTTGGCGGAACACGTGGCCTGGATGTTTACCGGCTGATGATTTATTTTGCGCTGGGCAGGGGGCTTGTTGGCGGGAGGGGTTGCGATTGTGGCACTGGAGCTGTAGGTGAGGGTCACCACTCGAGCCCTTTCCCAAGTCTGGACTTTGTACATTTTTACATCTTTGGAACCGAGAGCAAGCCTCACAGTGAAGAGAGTTTGAGCGGGGTGAATGGAGCGGGCATAGCCCTGACCCCTGACCACAGGACCCCTACACCCAAGGGACGAACTGACCACCCACCCTGGGAACAAACAGGATCCCCACCCTGGGGACTAATACCCCCCCTCCACCTTGGCAAGTGGGGACAAAGGTGCAGACTCATCTGCCAACCTCTGACACAGGTCTGCTGTACATTGCTACATGACCAGACCCTAAATCAAACCTCCCTCACAGGGGATAGTTTTTTAAATCATTTATCATTATTATTATTTTTTTGCTTTAGTTTTTTTTTTGCAGAAGCGTGGCGCGCGCATGCTGACCTGACACAAGGCGGGCAGGCAGACGGACAGACAGACACCAGCAGTTGGGGGGGGGGGGGGGGGGGGGGCATGCAGCGCGAGAGAGGGAGGGGGGGGGGAGGAGGAGGCGGGAACGGCCGCCTCTAGCTGCTCCGTCACCAAACAGGAAACACCAGTCTGTAAAATAAATAAGATTAAATAAAATCCACTCCCTGGGGACAAAGGACAAAGCCTGCGGACTTGAGTGAAGGTGTGCGTGGGAGAGTCTGCCCCCTCACTCTCACTCACTCACTGCGACAGTTCTGGTGTGTCTCTAGACCACTGTAGTCTAGACGACTACTTCACCTTCTTCTTGAAGAGTTTGAAGCCGGGTTTTTTCTTGCCGGGGTTGGGCTCCGTGTCCTCGCCGGTCGAGGTGCTGTCCTCTTCCATGGGGGATTTTTTGGTGGCCAGCTGCGGGATCTTGGTGGTCTTGGAGCCGCCGTCGCGGGGCTGGGGTTGGCCGGTGCCGGCGGCGGCGGCGGCAGCTTCGGGCTCAGTGGAGGTGGGGCTGAGGGAGCGGGACGATTCGGACGGGCTGATGGCCGACCCCTCGTTGCCGCGGTGGATCTCGCTCAGGCTGGCCGACTTCTCCAGGCCGCGGGCGGCGGGGGGCTTCCTGGCGGCGGGGGGAGTGTCGGCCACGCTCTCCGAGTACATGCTGCCGAGAGAGTCGCCCGCCTGGCTGCTGCCGTTGGGGGTGGGCGTGTTAGAGTCCGAGGCCGTGCTGTGGGTGGGGGTCAGCTCCTCGGTCAGTTTCAGCAGGGAGCAGGGTCTGGAGGGCAGCGAGCGGTGGCCGGAGCTGTGGGTGTGGGGGGAGGAGGCAGGCGGGCGAGGCGGCTCACTGCCCAGGCTCAGGCACGACTCCTGGTCCGAGTGGTTTAGTTCCCTACGGAGAGAGAAACAGCACTGGTTAGCACCGACACCACACTGCGGGCACTGGTCAGCCCCGGCACAACACCACACCAAACCGTGGGGGCCGGTCAGCACTGTGGGCTGGCCCACATTGACCTATGGCTAGACACTGACCCCGTAGCTGGGCACTGAGCCACGTCGACCCACGCTGCCCCTTGACCCCGCTGGCCATTGCCGCGGATGCAGAAGCCATTCGCATTTTAAGAGACATTCTTATCTGTCCTGCATAATTTAAAGGCAGCGGGCGATGTCAGCGATCCTGGCCGCATGGCCAGACCAGACCAGACCAGACCAGACGGGACGAGGCACTCACACTGCAGCAGCCAGCAGCCCCTGTAATGTCCAGCCACAGACGCCAGCAGCTCCCTGGGGTGGTGTGGGAGCCCTAACCCAGAGACTGGGACCCTGCGTCGGGCCAGACTGTGCGGCTGGGACCCTGCATCGGGCCAGACAGCAGCCAGACTGTGCGTCTGGGACCCTGCGTTGGGCCAGACTGCATGTCTGGGACCCTGCGTCGGGCCAGACGGCAGCCAGACTGTGCGTCTGGGACCCTGCGTCGGGCCAGACAGCAGCCAGACTGTGCGTCTGGGACCCTGCGTCGGGCCAGACTGCAGCCAGACTGTGCGTCTGGGACCCTGCGTCGGGCCAGACAGCAGCCAGACTGTGCGTCTGGGACCCTGCGTCAGGCCAGACAGCAGCCAGACTGTGCCGTCTGGGGCTGGGGTATGAATAGCCTAGCTAAGGCCAGCACAACCTCTCTGCCCAATGATGTAGCTTTGTCGGGACCACCCATCCATCACAAGTCACTCAGATGTTCCTGGCTCCCAAATCCTGGCCATTCCCACTTTGGGAATCGACAGGAATGACTTTCCTGTGTTTTGTCAGGAACAGCTTCTTCCCCTCTGTTATCAGGCTTCTGAACGGTCCTTCCATAAGCCAGGGTCCTGTCCGATTCACCTCTACCCCATTGCGGACAT
The DNA here is from genome assembly GCF_010909765.2 of Amblyraja radiata. Lineage (NCBI taxonomy): Eukaryota > Metazoa > Chordata > Chondrichthyes > Rajiformes > Rajidae > Amblyraja > Amblyraja radiata. The sequence continues at coordinate 26,104 of NW_022630205.1, forward strand.
TGGACTTTGTCTCTGGAACTGATGCACTACAATGCTGAGAACTATATTCTGCACTCTGTATCTTCCCCTTTGCTCCACCTGTTGGACTTGAGTTTGACTTGATTGCATTCATGAATCTGTGGGAATTCTTTGCCACAGACGGCTGTGGAGGCCAAGTCAATGGATATTTTTAAGGCAGAGATAGATGGATTCTTGGGGAGAAGGCAGGAGAATGGGGTTAGGAGGGAGAGAACGATCAGCCATGATTGAATGGCGGAGTAGACTTGATGGGCCGAATGGCCTAATTCTGCTCCTATCCCTTATGACCCAATGATAGAAAGTAACTCAGCGGGTCAGGCAGCATCTGTGGAGAACATGGATAGGTGACGTTTCACAGAGTGCTGGAGTAACTCAGCGGGTCAGGCAGCATCTGTGGAGAACATGGATAGGTGACGTTTCACAGAGTGCTGGAGTAACTCAGCGGGTCAGGCAGCATTGAGGAGAACATGGATAGGTGACGTTTCACAGAGTGCTGGAGTAACTCAGCGGGTCAGGCAGCATTGAGGAGAACATGGATAGGTGACGATTCGGAGTCAGAGGTGCCCAAGGTGTGTCCAGTGTGAAGAAGGGTGTCGACCCAAAACAACACCCATTCCTTGTCTCCAGGGATGCTGCCTGACCCGCTGAGTTACTCCGGCCTATCTTCAGACTACTGAAGCTCACAAGTTATAGGAGTAGAATTAGGCCATTCGGCCCATCGAGTCTACTGCGCCATTCAATCATGGCTGATCGCTGCCTCCAAATCCCATTTTCCTGCCTTCTCCCCATAACCCTTGACACCCAAAAAATTTGTCTATCTCTGCCTTAAAATATCCAGACTTGGCTTCCACAGCCCTCTGTGGCAATGAGTTCCACAGATTCACCACCCTCTGACTAAATAAGTTCCCCCTCACCGCCTTGCTGCAAATTAGACCTATTGGCATTACATCCTGCCTTGCTCCATTGGTCAGGAGTGATTGATGGAGAAACTCAGCGGGTGCAGCAGCATCTATGGAGCGAAGGAAATAGGCAACGTTTCGGGCCGAAACCGGCCCGAAATGTTGCCTATTTCCTTCGCTCCATAGATGCTGCTGCACCCGCTGAGTTTCTGCAGCATTTTTGACTACCTTCGATTTTCCCGCATCTGCAGCTCTTTCTTAAACACGTCAGGAGTGCTTGATTCCTCATTGTCAGTCAATAATCACCGATAGACAGTAGTATTTGCTGCAGAGGCTGGTGGGCAGAGCACTGGTGGGCAGCTGGTAGCAGTGCCCTGGGGGTTGGGGAGTGGGCCCCTGTTCACTCTGCTGGGGGGGGCAGAGTAGCACCTCTGTTTGACCACAGCTGAGGCCATGCAGAGGAACAACTCGGAGAGAAGTGAGATGGAAGCAGAGAAGAGGGGGGAAAAAAGGCACTAACAATGTCAATGAATTGTAAAAGCTGAAATGTAGCAAAAGCAAAACCACGTGACAGCCAACGCGCGCGGCTCCAGCAGGTACGATTCCCCGACTCCATTCACACTGGTCCCAGCAAAGCCTGGGGAACGCACACATACGTACACAGGGACACACGCACACGGACACACGCATACACGCGCACACAAGTACAGCACTTAGTGAAACACACACAGCACACACGCAGGCACCCACAGGGACAAGCACACAAATACACACACACACACAAATACACACACAAATACACACACACACACACACACAAATATACACACACACACACACACAAATATACACACACACACACACAAATACACACACACACACAGATATGCATGCACAGGCACACACATGGATACATGCAGACACACATACACACACACACGTGGAGACACGCACTGACACACACATACTGACACACACACATGCAGACACAGATGCTGACGCACACACGTGCGCAGTCAAGCACTCAGACACACATGGACACGCACGCTGACACACATACACAGACACGCTCACACTGACACGTACGCATAGACGGATGCTGACACATACATGCACACATGTGGAGACACGCATTGACACACTAGCAGACACACACACGGACACGCACGCTGACACACACGCATAGTCGTGCACGCAAAAAGATGGCGCGGCTCTGTCCAGTCGCCGTCGTGGCAGCTCCGCGAAAACGGTGCGTATTTTTTAACTTTCATGTTCTTTTTCAATTTATTTCTAAGTTCTATCCCCCTAGTACTAACAAAGTATGGCAGGGAAACGCTCTTAAATCTAAACTCTAGCGCAAACGGAGACTTTTTAAACGCTGTACTTACCGATCCAGCGTGGCCAGCAGAGATCAACAGAGAGCGCCACGGCAACAACAATGGGAGCGTGGCTACAAGGAAAACCCGGAGAAAACATCGGGGTAAGTGGGGGGGGGGGGATTCGGAATAGGCTGAGAGCCCAAGCCTTTCGTCCTCCTCTGCCCAGCATTCTTCTGGCGAACGTCCAGTCCCTGGAGAACAAGCTGGATGACCTCAGGGCGAGGGTCAGATTCCAGCGGGACATAAGGGACTGCAACATCCTCTGCCTGACTGAAACATGGCTGACCTCGCTGATGCCGGATCAGGTAATCTGCCCAACCGAGTCCTTCACTGCCCACCGTGCTGACAGAACAGAAGCATCTGGGAAATCCAAGGGTGGAGGAGTCTGCTTCATGACCAATAACAACTGGTGCAACCCTGGAAATATCAAGATGCTTTCCAGTTCCTGCTCGCACCTGACGATCTCATGCCGCCCATTCCACCTTCCCCGGGAGTTCGGCTCAGTGATCGTCACAGCCGTCTACATTCCACCGCAGGTGGACACCGACATGGCACTATCGGCCCTACACGATGTGCTATGTCGACATCAAAACAAGTACCCGGATGCGGCTATGGTGGTGGCTGGAGATTTTAATAAATCAAATCTCAAGAAGGTCATGCCCAACTTCTACCAACACATCACGTGTGCCACCAGGGGGGAGAGAACCTTGGACCACTGCTACACGCCGTTCCCGAAGGGCTACAAGGCCCTCCTCTAGGAAAATCTGACCACGCTGCCATTTTCCTGCTGCCGGAGTATAAACAGAGGATAGTTCGGGAAGCGGTAGAGACGAGGGACGTAAAGCGGTGGTCCGACTAGTCAGAGGCCATGCTGCAAGATGCACTGAGTGATGTCGACTGGAATATGTTCCAAGCAAGTTCCAGTGACGTCAGTGAGTTCGCGGAAGCAGTCACGGACTTCATCGCAACAGTAACCGACAACATCGTCCCCACGGTAAGGGTAAGCACCTTTCCGAACCAAAAACCCTGGGTAGACAGGTCTGTTCGTGTGGCCCTGAATGCTCGCACCGCTGCCTACAACTCGGGCCTGGCATCAGGAAACATGGACGTCTACAAGGTAGAGTCCTACCGACTGCGAAGGGCGGTGAATGACGCCAAGAGGAGGTACAGAGACAAGATGGAGTCACAGATGGAGCAGCAGGACACCAGAAGCATGTGGCAGGGGCTACGGACTGTAACCAACTACCGGAGCATCCCTCCCTCATCCGCAAGTGCCGGCACCTCCCTAGCTGATGACCTCAACTCCTTCTACGCTCGTTTCGAGACAGGCAACACCACCCCAGGTCTGCCGACTATCGACAATACCGCCAGCGGGCTGGCTACTGAAGCTGCAGGGAGGAATGTGCACACATTCTCGCTGTCCGAGCACGACGTGAGGAGGGCTCTGACACGGGTGAACACGAGAAAAGCTGCAGGGCCCGATGGCATCTCGGGGCGAGTACTTAAGTCCTGTGCTACGTAGCTAGCTCCAGTGCTCACTACATCATTCAACCTCTCCCTGGACAAGTCCGTGGTCCCTGCCTGCTTCAAAAAAATCCATCATTGTACCGGTACCAAAAGATGCCTCCCCAGCCTGTCTGAATGACTACCGTCCGGTGGCCCTTACCTCGGTAGTCATGAAATGCTTTGAGAGGCTGGTGAAGAAACACATCTGCGCCTTCCTCCCTCGGAACATGGACCCGTTGCAGTTCGCATACCGTCCAAACAGATCCACGGACGATGCGGTCTCCCAGGTCTTGCACACCGCTCTCTCCCATCTGGACAGCCAGAAGGGGGGCTACGTGAGGATGCTGTTCATAGACTACAGTTCAGCCTTCAACACGATAGTCCCCACCAGACTGGCCGAGAAGCTACTGGAATTAGGGCTCAACACCTCCCTGTGTGCCTGGGCCCTGGACTTTCTCACCGCCAGGCCCCAGGTAGTCAAGATGGGAGGAAATACATCGAAGTCCCTCACCCTGAGCACAGGATCCCCCCAGGGTTGCGTCCTCAGCCCCCTATTGTACTCCCTGTACACACATGACTGTGTGGCCAGGTTCAGCTCCAACTCTATAATCAAATTTGCTGATGACACTGTGGTGGTGGGCCTGATCTCAGATAACGATGAGAAGGCCTACCGGGAGGAGGTGGCTGATCTAGCACTCTGGTGCCAGGATAACAGCCTCCTCTTGAACATCAAAAAAACTAAGGAGCTGATCGTGGACTTTAGGAGGGCACATCATCTGAGGACGTACACACCATTGAAGATAAATGGGGATACTGTGGATAGGGTGAGCTGCTTTAAATACCTGGGAGTCCACATCACAGAGGATCTGACATGGGCATCACACGCCTCAGCACTGGTGAGTAAGGCAAGGCAGCGCCTTTACCACCTCAGGCAATTGAGGAAATTCTGAGTGTCTCCAGTGCTTCTACTCAGCGGCTGTGGAAAGCATCTTGTCCGGAAACATCACGATTTGGTTTGGGAACTGCTCTGCCCAGGACAAGAAGGCTCTGCAGTGAGTATTGCGTTCGGCCGAACGCACTATGGGAACTACACTCGCCCCCCTGCAGGAACTATACACCAGAAGGTGCAGATCCAGAGCCAGCAAGATCATGGGGGACCCCTTCCACCCCAGCAATGGACTGTTCCAGCTGCTACAGTCAGGCAAACGCCTCTGTTGCCATGCTGTGAGAACGGAGAGGTTGAGAAGGAGTTTCTCCCCAGAGGCCATTAGGACTGTAAACTCCTATCTCACCAGGGACTACCTTTACTGAACCAATTTACTGTTGTGTGATGTCTTTTTTAAATTGCTGTTTTTTCCTTTTTCTTCTCCCACAATTATGTAATATGTGAATATGTGATTCTGTTCCATTCTGTTTGTAGTTTGTTTGGTTGGTTGTTTGTCTTTTTGCACAAAGTCCGCGAGCATTGCCACTTTTCATTTCACTGCACATCTCGTATGTGTATGTGACGAATAAACTTGACGACGTGGCATAGACACGCACGCTGACTCACAGGCACACTCGCAGACACGGATGCTGACACACACACACATGGACACGCACGCTGACTCACACACACATGGACACGCAGGCATAGACACGGATGCTGACACACACACACACGCATGGACACGCACGCATAGACACGCACACACACATGGACACGCACGCATAGACACGCACACACACATGGACACGCACGCATAGACACGCACACACACATGGACACGCACGCATAGACACGCACACCGACACACACACACACATGGACACGAACGCATAGACACGCACACTGACGCACGCACACACATGGACACGAACGCATAGACACGCACACTGACGCACGCACACACATGGACACGCACGCATAGACACGCACACCGACACACACACACACATGGACACGAACGCATAGACACGCACACTGACGCACGCACACACATGGACACGAACGCATAGACACGCACACTGACGCACGCACACACATGGACACGCACGCATAGACACGCACACTGACACACACACACACATGGACACACACACATGGACACGCACGCATACACGCACACTGACACACACATGGACACGCACGCATAGACACGCACACTGACACACACACACATGGACACGCACGCATAGACACGCACGCTGACACACACATACACGCGCGCATAGACACGCACGCTGACACACACACACACGCATGGACACGCACGCATAGACACGCACACACAGACACGCACACTGACTCACACACACATAGACACGCACACTGACACACACATGGACACACATGCTGACTCACACACACATGGACACGCATGCTGACTCACACACACATAGACACGCACGCTCTCACACAGACACGCACGCTGACTCACACACATAGACACGCACGCTCGCACACACAGACACGCATAGACAAGCACGCTGACTCACACACACATAGACACGCACACTGACACACACACATGGACACGCATCCTGACTCAGACACAGACACGCACACTGACACACACACATGGACCCGCACGCTGACTCACACACACACACTGATGCGCACGCATAGACATGGATGCTGACACACACACAGACACACTTGGGCACAGACACACCCGCACATGCTAACACACACACGTGCAGACACTCACGCTGACACACACGCAGACACTGTCAGGAATCTCGGCAGTGAGCGTGAGAGAGAGAGAGAGAGAGAGAGAGAGAGAGAGAGAGAGAGGAGAGAGAGAGAGAGAGTGAGAGAGAGAGAGAGAGAGCAAGCGGGGGGGGCAGGCAGGCAGGCAGGAAGAATGAAAGAAGCCGTACCCGTAACTGAGTGTCCGTGGGCGGGTCCCGGCCGTCACGTCAGGAGGGGGGAGGTCGGCAATGGTTTCCAGCGAAGGATAGTGGGAGAGGTGATGGAAGCAGTGAGAGTGGGTGCAGGAGGAGGATGCGGTGGGTCCAAACACGTCAGAACAGGGGCACGAGTAGGAAAGGCTTCGCATACGGCGGATAGATGGCCTGTTGCTCCACTGAAGTGATTCACAGCCTGGGCCAGCGTTAAACCCTTCTACCAACCTCTGTGATGGTGCCGTGTGCTGGACTTCCACCTGGCGCTGGCGAACCGATGAGTGAGCGCTGAGAGAGGCTGCGGGCGAGAGAGAGAGAGAGAGAGTTAGAGCCAGGGGAAGGTCCACCCGCCCGTCACCCCAGCCGCTGACCGCCCAGTGAGCAGCACGGCATGAAGGCTGGCCGGACTGACCACTGGGCAGCTGCAGTACACAGGACAGGGAGCTGCCAGCTGACCACACACACACAGTGCTGGAGGAACCTAGCGACTCGGGACAGCTTCTGTGGAAGCCACGGGGTCAACGGTTCCTGTCCACACCTTTCTTCAGCCAGCCCCTCCTCCTCTGCTGCCATTCCCACTGTCCGGCTGACATTCCCACTGACATTCCCGCTGACATTCCCACTGTCGTTCCCACTGTCGGGCTCACATTCCCACTGCCATTCCCACAGTCTGGCTGACATTCCCACCGCCATTCCCACTGTCCGGCTGACATTCCCACTGACATTCCCACTGTCCGGCCGACATTCCCACTGTCCGGCCGACATTCTCACTGTCCGGCTGACATTCCCACTGACATTCCCACTGTCCGGCCGACATTCTCACTGTCCGGCTGACATTCCCACTGACATTCCCACTGTCCGGCCGACATTCCCACTGCCATTCCCACTGTACGGCTGACATTCCCACTGACATTCCCACTGTCTGGCCGACATTCCCGCTGACATTCCCACTGTCGGGCTCACTGTCGGGCTCACATTCCCACTGCCATTCCCACAGTCCGGCTGACATTCCCACCGCCATTCCCACTGTCCGGCTGACATTCCCACTGCCATTCCTACTGTCCGGCCGACATTCCCACTGCCATTCCCACAGTCCAGCTGACATTCCCACTGCCATTCCCACAGTCCGGCTGACATTCCCACTGGCATTCCCACAGTCCGGCTAACATTCCCACTGACATTCCCACTGTCCGGCTGACATTCCCACTGTCCGGCCGACATTCCCACTGACATTCCCACTGACATTCCCACTGTCCGGCTGAGATTCCCACTGCCATTCTCACTGACATTCCCACTGTCTGGCTGAGATTCCCACTGCCATTCTCACTGACATTCCCACTATCTGGCTGAGTTTCCCACTGCCATTCCCACTGTCGTTCCCACTGTCCGGCTCACATTCCCTTTGCTCTCCTGCTGTTTGACCAGTGTGAGGAGGGGTCCCGAGCTGAACCGTTGCATGTCCACCCGCTTCCACAGAGGCTGCCGGCCCCGCTGGCTTTCTCCAGCACTATGCGACTGATTCAGGCTCGGGGGCACAGCTGGCAGGCGCCCCTCACACACCCTGGCGACCAGGGGCATGATCCCTGCTCTGGGCAAGGCTGGCAATGCCGGCGGGAGGCGGTAGGCGGGGTGAAGGGGCTGTCGTCCCAGTGCCCATCCCTCCCACACATAACAAACCACAAGTGGCAGGAGCAACAGGCAAGGATTAGA
>NW_022630206.1:0-34514 GCF_010909765.2 Amblyraja radiata
TCACCGTCCAGTGCAGGTCGCCTCCATCTTGGGCCGCGGTCACACGTCATTTCCGGGCTGAGGCCGCCCCGCAGCTCGACCCGGCAGCCTGCGGGGCGGAAGACGTCATATCCGGGCCGATGCCCCCCTCTCTCTCACTCTCTTCGTGTCTGCGGGGCAACGGGGCTGGGACTGGCGGGGACGTCATATCCGGGCTGAGTTAGGCCGCCCCGCAGCTTGCGGGGCAACGGGCCCCTGGGGCCGTGACGTGTGTTTTAGAAGGAATTGTGTGCAGCAGATGCTGGAAAATGGAAAGTAGACAAACAATGCTGGAGAAACTCAGCGGGTGCAGCAGCATCTACGTGGAGTCTGACGGAGGGTCTCGACCCAGAAACGTTGCACTATCTCCTTCGCATAGACAATAGGTGCAGGAGTAGAGGCTATTCGGCCCTTCGAGCCTGGACCATTCACCATTCAATATGATCACGGCTGATCATCCAACTCAGTATCCTGTACCTGCCTTCTCTCCATACCCCCTGATCCCTTTACCCACAAGGGCCACATCTAACTCCCTCTTAAATATAGCCGATGAACTGTGCGGCCTCAACTATCTTCTGTGGCAGAGAATTCCACAGATTAACCAGTCTCTGCGTGTGTGAAACAAATGTTTTTCTCAACTCGACTTCCCCCTTATCTTTAAACTGTGTGTGTGGCCCCTTGTTCTGGACTTCCCCAACATCGGGAACAATCTTCCTGCATCTAGCCTGTCCAACCCCTTAAGAATTTTGTAAGTTTCTATAAGATCCCGCCTCAATCTGTCGTTGTGTCCTTGGGCAAGACACTTCACCCACCTTTGCCTGTGTGTGAATGTGTGTGAGTGATTGGTGGTGGTCGGAGGGGCCGTAGGCGCAGATTGGCAGCCACGCTTCCGTCAGTCTGCCCCAGGGCAGCTGTGGCTACAGAAGTAGCTTACCACCACCGAGTGTGACTGAGGAGTGAATGAATAATGCGATGTAAAGCGCCTTGAGTATTAGAAAGGCGCTATATAAATCCCATCCATTATTATTATTATTATTATTATTATTAATCTTCTAATTTCTAGCAAGTACAAGCCGAGTCTCTCCAGTCTTTCTTCATATGAAAGTTCTGCCACCCCAGGAATCAGTCTGGTGAACCTTCTCTGTATTCCCTCGATGGCAAGAATGTCTTTCCTCAGACTAGGAGACCAAAACTGTACGCAATACTCCAGGTGTGGTCTCACCAAGACCCTGTACAACTGCAGTAGAACCTCGCTGCTCGTATACTCAAATTCTTTTGCTATGAATCTATCCATTTCTTAAGAAAGAATTTAACATTTTTAAATAGCCTAAGTGTCCAAATAACATTCACACAAGAATTCACAATATAGCATGATTTTTAAATCTCATTGTTGCGGATTTATGGGCCAAATGGAAGGAATTTCGTGTTTGATTCCTGTAAATGAATGGCCATTTATTTGGTCACTAATGGCTCCTTCACCTCCAGTTGCCTTTATCTAAGCAGGTTCATTGCACGACACTGAACAACCAGACTTGCCTTCTCCCTGGTCAGCTCCTGTACAAGCTGCTCTGGGAATTCATGAGGGAGACAGACAGATACTCCACAAATTCCTCGTCCACTTGGACTTGCTCTCCTGTCCCGCCCTGTATTACACTCGCTCTCGGGCCCCACAACTGTATTACACTGCGCTCCCGGGCCCCACAACTGTATTAAACTCACTCCCGGGCCCCACAACTGTATTACACTCGCTCCCGGGCCCCACACAACTGTATTACAATCGCTCCTGGGACCCATGAATTTAAAGCATTGACACCGTGTGCTTGACCCGCTCTCCCACCTCCACCCTGGATCCAGAGCGCGTGTGTGTGTGGGGCCAGAGCGGATCCGCCGACCCTCGCCACTCCACCTCCCTCCAGCAGCCCACAGCCGTCGCCACCACCCCCTGACCCCTCTCCATGTTCTCCATAGACAGACACAAAATGCTGGAGAAACTCAGCGGGACAGGCAGCATCTCTGGAGTGAAGGAACCTTCTTCTGACTGACTGAGAGTCACAGGAGAGTGAGACCCAGAGATAAGGAAGTGTAAGGTGTTACTCCAGCACTCTGTAAAATATGAATAGTGTCAGGTTAGGAAAATGGGAAGTACAACGAGATATGTGTGTCCTGGTACATGAGTCACTGAAAGTAAGCATGCAGGTACAGCAGGCAATGAAGAAAGCTAATGGCATGTTGGCCTCAATAGGGCGAAGAGTTGAGCTTAGGTGCAAGGAGGATCTACTGCAGTTGTACAGAGCCCTAGTGACACCACACCTTGAGAATTGTGTGCAGTTTTGGTCTCCTAATTTGAGGAAGGATATTCTTGCTATTGAGGGAGCCCAGCGTAGGTTCACCACATTCATTCCTGAGATGATGGCGGGACTGACATATGTTGAAATAATGGGTCGACTGGGTTTGTGTTCACTGGAATTCAGAAGGATGAGCGGGTTCTTATAGAATCGTATAAAATTAGTGAGGGGTTGGACAGAGTAGATGCAGGAAACATGTTCCCCATGTTGGGGGAGTCCAGAACTGTTAAGGTACATTTCTTAAAACAGACAACTCACAATAAGTTAGATCAACCAACACAAGCTTTACTGATCATTTAGCCGACGAGACTGCCAGGGGATACAAAGTCAAGTATGCAACACATACTTAACCCTCCTGGGCCATCACTCTAATGAACAAAGGCACACAGCATCTTTTGTTAGTATTTTTGAATTGAATTGAATTGAATGCCTTTATTGTCATTTCGTGCCTGCAGTCATACATACATCATACAATAATAACAACATTAAACACTATATCACTTTTAAATACAGATCAGAAAATTTTAGCAAAGATTTTATCAAGAAGATTAAGCAAATATATTAGTAAATTGATAAACCCTGATCAAAAGGGGTTTATACCTAAAAGATACTCATTTAATAATCTGAGACGTCTGTTTAATATAATGTACTCGCATAAAGTAGAGGAAGAAGATATATAAATTATTTCTTTGGATGCAGAGAAAGCATTTGATCAGGTAGAGTGGCAATACTTATATAAAGTACTACAAAAATTTAATATGGGAGAGAATTTTATAAGATGGGTAAAATTATTATATGATAAACCGATGGCAAGAATTTTAACTAATAACATGTTATCTCAAAAATTTCAACTATCAAGGGGTAATAGGCAGGGATGTGCACTATCACCCCTGCTATTTGCCCTTATGATAGAACCCCTGGCTGAAAGTATAAGAATTCATCCGAATATTCAGGGCTATAATACCAGAGACTCAAAGAATAAAATCTCATTATATGCAGACGATATACTTTTATATATTACAAGTCACAAACGAGCATACCAAATTTATTAAACTTAATAGAGGAATTTGGGTCTTTTTCTGGATATAGAATAAACTGGAATAAAAGTGAAATCATGACATTAAAACCTCAAGAACCTACACACTTACTGAAGTTCCCCTTTAAAATCGCAACAGAAAAATTTAAATATTTGGGTATTCAGATTACTAGAAAATATAAAGCATTATTCAATGCTAATTTCATGCCTTTATTAAATAAACTTAATACGTTGATTAAATTTTGGAAAACACTTCCCTTATCATTATTAGGTAGAATAAATGCAATAAAAATGATTTTCCTACCACAATTACTATACCTATTTCAATCTATACCGGTATATATACCAAAATACTTTAAAAAAAAATTAGACTCTAATATTACTAATTATATTTGGGACTATAGATCACATAGAATCACAAAAAAACACTTATGTAAACCAAAAGAGGTCGGGGGACTTTCACTTCCGAATTTTATGTATTATTACTGGGCAGTGCATATTAAGAATATGATTTATTGGTTGGATAGTGCTACCCAACAGACAGAATGGATAAAAATGGAGAAGGAGGATTGCCATCCTAGTAATATAGGAACGATCCTCTTCTCCCCAAAAAAACTGAATAACACAATATATAAGAAGAACCCAATTATATATGGTACAATAAGAATTTGGAAACAAATAAAATTATCTTTAAAATTAAGAAATCTATCACTGTTAATGCCAATAGCGAATAACCCTTTATTTAAACCATCTCTTATTGATAAGACATATAACCAATGGGAAAGTCTCGGAATTAGAAGGATCGGGGATATGTATGAAATGGGAAACTTACTATCATTCCAACAATTACAATTAAAATTTAAATTGAAAAACAACCAATATTTTAAATATCTTCAGATTTGCGATTTCGTGAAAAATATATACAAGGATATCAAAAGTAACTCCTGACTTATTGGAAGAGGCAATGAATATTGAAGCTGACTCACAAAAATTAATATCATATTTATATAATAGTATTCTAAATATAGACCTACCATCGACAGAGGTACTTAGAGAAGAGTGGGAACGGGAACTAATGATAAAAATTACGAAGGTTAAATGGGAAAAATACCTGATATATATTCACAAATGTTCAATTAATGTAAGACATAATTTAATTCAATTTAAAATTGTACATAGATTATATTACTCAAAAACAAGATTGAACAAATTTTATCCAAATATATCCGCCACTTGTGATAAATGTCTAGCCCAAAAGGCAACTATAACACACTCCTTAGTCTCCTGCATAAAACTTTATAGATTTTGGAATGATATTTTTGAAATATTTACAAAATTATTCAAGACAAGAATGGAACCTAATACTGAAATGATTATATTTGGCGTAATGGAAGATGGGAATAAATTGAACACATCTCAAAATCTATTCCTTAACTATGGTTTAATAATAGCAAAAAATTAATTCTTAAATTTTGGAAGGGTACATCAATACCAACGCTTAAAATGTGGATTGCAAGTATGTTGGACACCGCTCATCTTGAGGAAATGCGATTCCTCCTAATGGATAAATCAGACCAATTCATAACGAGTTGGTCTCCATTCGTCGTTTTTTTGGAATCATATGGTGCAACACAATTGTAAAAAATAACTGTTTCAGGACTGGACGAGGGTTGGTCAAGACTATAAATAATGATCTCCTCTTTTTTTCTTTTCTTCTCTCTATTCTCTCTCTCAACTTTTTTCATTTACTCGTTTTCTTTTTTCACACACTATATATTTCACATCTTTCTATCCTTTACTATCTAACTTCTTTTTCTTATTCTAATCTTTTTTCAGTGTAACAAAAAAAAAAAAAGAAGTTGTACATAAAATGTATTATGAAAATATATATTAGGCACTTTGGTGCCATATGACTGTACTTACTTCTAATAAAATAAAATATTAAAAAAAAAAAAAAAAAAAAAAGAATTTTGTAAGTTTCTATAAGATCCCGCCTCAATCTGTCGTTGTGTCCTTGGGCAAGACACTTCACCCACCTTTGCCTGTGTGTGAATGTGTGTGAGTGATTGGTGGTGGTCGGAGGGGCCGTAGGCGCAGATTGGCAGTAACGCTTCCGTCAGTCTGCCCCAGGGCAGCTGTGGCTACAGAAGTAGCTTACCACCACCGAGTGTGACTGAGGAGTGAATGAATAATGCGATGTAAAGCGCCTTGAGTATTAGAAAGGCGCTATATAAATCCCATCCATTATTATTATTATTATTATTATTATTAATCTTCTAATTTCTAGCAAGTACAAGCCGAGTCTCTCCAGTCTTTCTTCATATGAAAGTTCTGCCACCCCAGGAATCAGTCTGGTGAACCTTCTCTGTATTCCCTCGATGGCCAGAATGTCTTTCCTCAGACTAGGAGACCAAAACTGTACGCAATACTCCAGGTGTGGTCTCACCAAGACCCTGTACAACTGCAGTAGAACCTCGCTGCTCGTATACTCAAATCCTTTTGCTATGAATCTATCCATTTCTTAAGAAAGAATTTAACATTTTTAAATAGCCTAAGTGTCCAAATAACATTCACACAAGAATTCACAATATAGCATGATTTTTAAATCTCATTGTTGCGGATTTATGGGCCAAATGGAAGGAATTTCGTGTTTGATTCCTGTAAATGAATGGCCATTTATTTGGTCACTAATGGCTCCTTCACCTCCAGTTGCCTTTATCTAAGCAGGTTCATTGCACGACACTGAACAACCAGACTTGCCTTCTCCCTGGTCAGCTCCTGTACAAGCTGCTCTGGGAATCCATGAGGGAGACAGACAGACACTCCACAAATTCCTCGTCCACTTGGACTTGCTCTCCTGTCCCGCCCTGTATTACACTCGCTCCCGGGCCCCACAACTGTATTACACTGCGCTCCCGGGCCCCACAACTGTATTAAACTCACTCCCGGGCCCCACAACTGTATTACACTCGCTCCCGGGCCCCACACAACTGTATTACAATCGCTCCTGGGACCCATGAATTTAAAGCATTGACACCGTGTGCTTGACCCGCTCTCCCACCTCCACCCTGGATCCAGAGCGCGTGTGTGTGGGGCCAGAGCGGATCCGCCGACCCTCGCCACTCCACCTCCCTCCAGCAGCCCACAGCCGTCGCCACCACCCCCTGACCCCTCTCCATGTTCTCCATAGACAGACACAAAATGCTGGAGTAACTCAGCGGGACAGGCAGCATCTCTGGAGTGAAGGAACCTTCTTCTGACTGACTGAGAGTCACAGGAGAGTGAGACCCAGAGATAAGGAAGTGTAAGGTGTTACTCCAGCACTCTGTAATATATGAATAGTGTCAGGTTAGGAAAATGGGAAGTACAACGAGATATGTGTGTCCTGGTACATGAGTCACTGAAAGTAAGCATGCAGGTACAGCAGGCAATGAAGAAAGCTAATGGCATGTTGGCCTCAATAGGGCGAAGAGTTGAGCTTAGGTGCAAGGAGGATCTACTGCAGTTGTACAGAGCCCTAGTGACACCACACCTTGAGAATTGTGTGCAGTTTTGGTCTCCTAATTTGAGGAAGGATATTCTTGCTATTGAGGGAGCCCAGCGTAGGTTCACCACGTTCATTCCTGAGATGATGGCGGGACTGACATATGTTGAAAGAATGGGTCGACTGGGTTTGTGTTCACTGGAATTCAGAAGGATGAGCGGGTTCTTATAGAATCGTATAAAATTAGTGAGGGATTGGACAGAGTAGATGCAGGAAACATGTTCCCCATGTTGGGGGAGTCCAGAACTGTTAAGGTACATTTCTTAAAACAGACAACTCACAATAAGTTAGATCAACCAACACAAGCTTTACTGATCATTTAGCCGACGAGACTGCCAGGGGATACAAAGTCAAGTATGCAACACATACTTAACCCTCCTGGGCCATCACTCTAATGAACAAAGGCACACAGCATCTTTTGTTAGTATTTTTGAATTGAATTGAATTGAATGCCTTTATTGTCATTTCGTGCCTGCAGTCATACATACATCATACAATAATAACAACAATAAACACAAATTAACACCACCACAGTGAGTTCTCCAAGCACCTCACTGTGGTGGAGGCAAAAATCTTAGGGCTGCAGTCTCTTCCCTCTTCTTCTCCCTCTGCGCTGAGGCGATTCCCCACCGGGCGATGGTACAAACAGTCCCGCGGCTCACCGAACCCCGCAGCGGGCCGGCTCAAACACCGCGGCCCGGGGTGGTCGAAGCTGCCGCCCTCCAGTCCAACGGACGCAGCCGCTGGCCCGCGGCTCAACCCCGGACCCAGGTCACCGCCGCCAGAACGCCGTCCCAGCCACCGGAGCACCGTTCCAGCCCCGAGCCGGATCGCCCTCACGTGAGTGCCGTTCCTCCCTCGGGCTGGGCCACTCCGACGTGAGTGCCGTTCCTCCCTCGGACTGGGCCACTCCGACGGGAGCGCCACAGCCCCTCACGGGAGAGTCTCGGCCCCTCGCCAGGCCGTCCTCACGGGAGCGCAGTTCCAGCCCCGAGCTGGGCCGCCCTCACGGGAGCGAGCCCAGGGCGAGTCCTGACTGGCGGCCTCCGGAGTCCCGAGGTCGCCAGCTCCGCCATTAGGCCTCAGCGCAGACGGAGGCAGAGAGGGGGGATACGACGAAAAAGTCATATTCCCCCCAAGGGAGAGACAGCAAACCCAGTTTCAACCCCCCCCCCCACATAAACACAACTAAAAAAAACAAAAACGCAACTAGACAAAACCAAAAAAAACAACACAAAAAAGTAAAGACAAACGGACTGCAGGCGAGCCGCAGCCGTTCCCAGCGCCGCCACTTCGTAGTGGAAATGTAGTCACATGTTTATACACAGTTGGAGCAATGACGTCTAACACATCAATCACATTTAAAGCATTCTTGTCACTAACACAATACTTCTCATGCTATGGTTATTGTCAAGTCAAACTGAAATGAAAGAACAGGTGCAGAGAAATGCTAAATCGAAATCACGAGACAGTGATTAAAGTGGGCGGAACCCCAGCCTGCCGAGTTCTGCCTGGGGGTCAAAAGGGCACACCGCACCAGAAGCCAGTGAAGAAGACACAAGAGACTTACGAGCTGAGAACTTGAACAGTAAATCAAAAGGACTGTCCGAAAAGACTGCCGCGAGAGCCAGAAAAGGCAAGCAGGACTGATTTTCTACAGACCCGATTGGCAGCCGGTAAGGACTGAACTCTAAATGGAC
The DNA here is from genome assembly GCF_010909765.2 of Amblyraja radiata. NCBI lineage: Eukaryota > Metazoa > Chordata > Chondrichthyes > Rajiformes > Rajidae > Amblyraja > Amblyraja radiata. The sequence continues at coordinate 8,644 of NW_022630206.1, forward strand.
TGAGTCGAAGACTGCAGCCCCAGAGACTCTGTTTAACCCTTTAAAAGCTGAGAAACTTGTTTGGCTAACGTGTTGATATTGGTGGTGTTTGTTAACCAAGATGACAGGGTTTTTCAGCTGATAAAGACCAAAACTGGTAAAGACTAAAACTGCTAAAAAACTGCTAAAGACTAATCTGCCAAAATAAAAGAAGGAGAAAATAAAAGGTGGAAAAGAAGTGTTTGGTCTGAGTGAATCCAGTTCATCATTTCGGGGTAGATAAATCAAATCCCTTTCAAGCGGGGAATCTGCAAAAACATTAGAAGACTTGACAGTGAAAAACCGGGCGGGGCCAGGAGATCTGGAAACCTGGAAAAGAGACAGTTAAGTCAAGATAAAACATGGCTGATGAAGTTACTGGAAAGTCAGCTGAGCAGCTCAAGCTGAAGAGGACAACAGCAAAACGGGCATTATCTCGTCTTGTTAACAGCATCATTAGGAACCATGAAGAAATGTCTGAAGAGGAGCTCAGGAACAATTTCAACAAACTCATGCAGGAGGCCGAAAAAGTCATGGAAGCTAATGACGATGTGGAGGCTGGACTCATTGCAGAGCTGGAGACGGAGCTGGACGCAGATGAAGAAACTGTGTTAACTGAACAGCAAAACGCCGACCTGGCAAAGACTGCAAAGGAGTGTGAGTCGAAACTAAAAGAGGTCAAAGGGCTCATCCAGGACAGTCTATGGGCAAACTTTGGAAATGTTGAATTATCCACCTCACTACAGACAGCAGATGGTGCATGTGAACTTGCTGCTGCCACCGCACCATCAAATAGCAACCAAGAAGCATATGAATTCATGCTTAACCACCTACAGAAACTGGTAGAGACTGCAAAGGAGACGTACAGTCGGTGGAAACGTTGGGTCCCTCTGGATGAGCAAGAGAGCTTCCAGAAACACCTAAGAACACTAGAGCTTCTCGTCCCCAAGCTGGTTTCCAGGAAGGCTGACTTCATACAGGCAAGAATAAAGAAGGATGCTGAGGGATTAGCACAAGCGGCGAATGCTTTCAATTATCCTTCACCAGCCATCAGACTGAGACCCACGGCCCTTCCTACGTTTACTGGAAACAAGCGTGACTTTTATAGATGGAGGAAGGATTGGGAAGCACTGCAAAAGCAAGGTGAACCCACAGGATCAAATGAGGTGAAGAAGGTTCAATTGCTGGACAGTCTGGAGGACAAAATTACAAGAGACCTCCGCCTCACAAGTTATAACACTGCAGATGATATCTTTCGTGTCCTAGAGAACCGGTTTGGAAATCAAACAGCTATTGCTATTGAGATAGTGGAGGAGCTTCAGGGAATCCCACCTGTCAGAGGACATCAGCCACGTAAAATAGTGGAATTAATTCAAGCTGTGGAAAAGGCGCTTAATGACTTGAGCGATCTCGGAGACACAGGCGCTATTAAAAATCCACTGATGACAAAATCAATTGAAACCAAGCTTCCAGAAACCCTTAAGAAGGAATGGCTGGTTTATGTAGCTGACAAGAGGAATGCTGTGGCACCAGAGAACCGTTTTGACAGTCTCTTGTCATTTCTCAAAGAGCAGGAGAGCATATACGAACAGCTCGAGCAACTGAGGGACGAGGAGCCGAGTAGAAAGGAAACTCGGGCTGAACCAAGACATGCCAGAACCAAGTCTACCAAGTCAGAAAATGACCACACAAGTTGTGTAGTCTGTGGTGACGTAAGGCATAAAAGAAAGCTGTACTTCTGCAAGCAGTTTCGAGGGCTAAAGCTGACAGAGAAAAGAGCTGCAGTAAAGAAGTTGGGAGCATGCAAAAAGTGTCTTGAAGTTCATGATGATGGTTCATACTGCAAACCTGCATATCTGTGTAAAAATCAAATCTGCAAGGATGAACAGACAAAAATGAGCATCATTTTTATCTGTGCCCCAATTATGAGATGAGGAAAAGCAGTGTGGATCAGAGAAGGAGTAAATTTGGTCCAGAGGAAGATAAAGGCAAGAAGAAATATACAGTGGACCAAGAGGAGTTTTTCAGCAAACTTCCACCAGAGTTGGCAAAACAATGCCGAGATGTGTTCTCCAACACTGCATCAAGAGCCTTCAACATTGCAAAGCATCAGCCAAGCCTCCTAAAGGAAGGTGGACTGCAAGAGCATCCAGTGATTATGATGCTTCTGGAGGTCGTAGCAAATGCTGGACAAAAGGTTGGGACATTAATTGACTTGGCTTCAGATACCAACTACATAACTCACAAGGCTGCGAGTAGACTGAACCTTAGGAGTGAAGACATCATGCTTATCGTCCATGGAGTTGGGGGGATGAAGGTCCACGTAGAGACGAGGCGTTACCTTCTAAAGATCCGAGTCAAGACTCCCAAGGGCATACTCAAGCCGCACCAGTTAGTTTGTTATGGATTGGACAGCATTGCAGATGTTCACAAACATGTGACACCACAGCAGCTGCAAAAGTTCTTTCCAGACATCCCACTTGAGGAACTTGTGAGACCAAAAGAGATACATTTGCTCATAAGCCATAGAGAAGGTCAGCTAGCGCCTCAGAGGATTAGAACGGTGGGAGATCTCATTCTGTGGGATGGACCACTGGGAAAGACTGTTGGAGGTTGTCATCCTGAGCTGTTTGAGAAGCTTACCATGTCAGCCCACATGTCCAAAACACACTTCGCAAGATCAATGAGAGCAGCTGCTTTAAAGTATGAGGAGCTCACTGCCCCAGTCCCTGAGGAACTTTCACCAAACGGACAGGTCGCCGTCAAAGTACAGAAGTCACGTACATCAACCGCCAATCGGGACTTCTTGGATTGGAGGAAGTGGGATAGCATTGGAGCAGCATGCGAGCCAAAGTGCGGGGGTTGCCGCTGTGGAAACTGCCAGCCAGCCGGAAAAGAAATGACTCTTGCTGAAGAGAGAGAGCTCGAAGTAGTAAGGGAAGGCCTCACCTACGTAACAGGAGACCGTCACAGTAAGGACCCACATTGGCATGCAAGCTATCCTTGGTTGGAAGACCCAGCTTCTCTACCAAATAATAAAAGGACAGTGGAAGCCACATTTCTCAGGACGGAGAGGCAGCTATCCAGAGAACCTGAATGGAAAAGTGCCTACACGGCTCAGGTGCACGACATGGTGGACCGAAAGGCTGCAATCAAATTGTCCGAAGACATGATTGCAAACTGGAAGGGACCAGTGTGGTATGTGAGTCACCTTATTGCTCCAAACCCCCACTCTGTCACAACCCCAGTGAGACTAGTGTGGAACAGCAGCCAAAAGTGCAATGGTGTCAGCTTAAATGATTTGCTGATGAAAGGTCCAGACGTCCTCAACCAAATTCGCGCTGTCCTCCTCAGATTCAGAGGCGGAATCTATGCTGCTCTGGGAGACATAAAGAAGGTGTATAACTCAGTCTGGTTGGAGGACCGTGAAGTACACTTACACAGATTCCTCTGGCGAGATTCCGAGGACGAGGAGCTGGGAGAGTATGCTATCACAAGAGTGAACATCGGAGACAAACCTGCGGGGTGCATTGCACAGTTGGCAATGTGTGAGACTGCTAATCTTCCTTCTTTTACCCACCTCAAGGATGAGCAGCAAGTACTCCAGAAAGACAGCTATGTTGACGACATCCTCACATCTCACAACAGCCTCGACCAGTTGAGAATCATCACAGCAAATGTGGAACGAATCCTAAAAGCTGGTGGGTTTGAGCTCAAGCCTTGGGTTCTGTCTGGCCAAAGTGGGAGGAAGGAGGACAGTGATGCTTTAAAGAAAAGCAAAACAAAAAGCATGATCCTACCAAACCAAATGCATGATGATGATAACAAGGCATTTGGTCTGGGCTACATTGTTGAAGAGGACATGCTCCACGTTATGGTGGGAATCAATTTCTCCAAGAGAAAGAAAAAGATGCGGCTTGGTCAAGGCCTTCTACAAGAGCAAATCAAAACTCAGACGCCAAATCCCCTAACAAGAAGAGAGCTTCTCAGCCAGGTAGCAGGGCTATATGACCCCATCGGCATAGTGGCTCCTGTTAAGTAAAAGGGAGCGATTCTAGTACGCAGAGCTTTCCAAGAAGCAAAAGAGGGAAGCTGTTCGGTCAGAGACACATGGGACATGGCACTCTCAGATGGACTCAGGGAGGATGCAATTAAGCTCTTTGAAGAGTACGTACAACTTGGAAAAATCAAGTTCGTCAGGGCACTGACTCCCTCTTGCTCCGCAACTGATCCCTTGGGAATTACCTTTTCTGACGGAAGTGAGCACACCTACGGGGCGGTGATGTACCTGAGATGGGATTCAGACCATGGCCCAATTGTCAGACTTGTGGAATCCAAGGCCAAGTTAACTCCCTTGGACCACAGAGGAGACGCTGTTAAAGCAGAGATGTGCGGAGCAGTGTTCGCCTCACGCTTAAAGAAGTATTTTGAGCTACACAGTCGAATTCAAGTGGAGAAGTGGTATCATCTTGTGGATAGCCAAACAATCCTTGGTGCAATACAGCGAGAAAGCTACGGATTTCAGACATTCTTCGCCAATCGGATTGGAGAGATTCAAACAAGCACCAACATTCAGGACTGGCGGTGGATTCCTGACCCACAAAACATCGCTGATGTAATCACCAGAGGTGCCAGCCCTCAAGACCTTGATCAGTATTCGGAGTGGCAAAATGGACCGAAGTTCCTGGTATTGCCTGTGAGTGAGTGGCCAATAAAATCAGCTAAAGAACTGGCTGCCACTGCCAGAGAACATCGACAAGTTACAGAAGAAAGCTTTTGTTGCAGCACTATCAAGAGCCAAAGTAGAGAACCAAGAACCGGAACCAACAAACCCAAAGAGACCACCTGCAGGGTCAGCTATTCAGAACCTTGTTGATGTCAAGCGGTTCAGCATTCTAACTCGACTGATCAAGACAGTCGCATGGATTTGGAGAGAAGCGAAGAGGTTTCTTGGCAAGAACAAAGCCCTAAACAATCCAAAGTGGGAGGCCATTTCTTTGACAGGAGTCATTACAATAAGAGAACAAGAAAATGCTCTAAAAGACATTTTTTGTGCTGCGCAATTGGGCACAACTTTCCCAAGCACCACAACAGATCGACTGGTAGCCTATAAAGACCAAGTTCAAACCTAGACTTCAAAGTTTGACTTTAAAGCGTCGATCTCCCAAGTGGTTCCATTGGAAGATCGAGTGGGAGGTGTCAAGTCAAACTAAAATGAAAGAACAGGTGCAGAGAAATGCTACATTGAAATCACGAGACAGTGATTAAAGTGGGCGGAACCCCAGCCTGCCGAGTTCTGCCCGGGGGTCAAAAGGACACACAGCACCAGAACAACCAGGTTCAGGAATAGCTACTTCCCCTCAGCCATCAGGCTATTAAACCTGGCTCGGACAAAACTCTGATTATTAGCAACCACTTTCTGTTATTTGCACTACCAGTTTATTTATTCATGTGTGTATATATTTATATCATGGTATATGGACACATTTATCTGTTTTGTAGTAAATGCCTACTATTTTCTGTGTGCTTAAGCAAAGCAAGAATTTCATTGTCCTATACAGGGACACATGACAATAAACTCACTTGAACTTGAACTTGAAGCCAGTGAAGAAGACACAAGAGACTTGCGGGCGGCAAAACTTGGACAGTAAATCAAAAGGACTGTCCGAAAAGACTGCCGCGATAGCCAGAAAAGGCAAGCAGGACTGATTTTCTACAGACCCGATTGGCAGCCGGTTTTTCAACTGATAAAGACCAAAACTGATAAAGACCAAAACTGGTAAAGACTAAAACTGCTAAAAACTGATAAAGACTGATCTGCCAAAATAAAAGGAGGAGAAAATAAAAAAGGTGGAAAAGAAGTGTTTGGTCTGGGTGAATCCAGTTCATCATTTCGGGGTAGATAAATCAAATCCCTTTCAAGCGGGGAATCTGCAAAAACATTAGAAGACTTGACACTAACCCTTCCTCATTACTCAATACCCAGTCTAGAATAGCCTGCTCTCTCGTTGGTTCCTCTACATGTTGGTTTAGAAAACTATCCCGCATACATTCCAAGAAATCCTCTTCCCCAGCACCCTTGCCAATTTGATTCACCCAATCTATATGTAGATTGAAGTCACCCATTATAACTGTTTTACCTTTGTTGCACGCATTTCTAATTTCCTGTTTGATGCCATCCCCAACTCCACTACTACTGTTAGGTGGCCTGTACACAACTCCCACTAGAGTTTTATGCCCCTTAGTGTTTCGCAGCTCTACCCATATCGATTCCACATCCTCAAAGCTAATGTCCTTCCTTTCCATTGCGTTAATCTGCTCTCTAACCAGCAACGCTACCCCACCTCCTTTCCCTTTCTCTCTATCCCTCCTGAATATTGAATATCCCTGGATGTTCAGCTCCCAGCCTTGGTCACCCTGGAGCCATGTCTCCGTGATCCCAACTATATCATAGTCATTAATAGCTATCTGCACATTCAACTCATCCACCTTATTACGAATGCTCCTTGCATTGAGACACAAAGCCTTCAGGCTTGTTTTTACAACACTCTTACCCCTTATACTATTATGCTGAAAAATGGCCCTTTTTGATTTTTGCCCTGGATTTGCCTGCCTGCCACTTTTACTTTTCACCTTGTTACCTATTGCTTCTACCCTCATTTTACACCCCTCTGTCTCAACGCTCACACATTTAAGAAACCCTTTCCCTTTAACTCCACCCTCCACTATTCCATTCGACACCCCACCCCCCTTATTCAGTTTAAAACCGTAGCAGTGGCAAACCTGCCTGCCAGAATGCTGGTCCCACACCTGTTAAGATGCAAACCGTCCCTTTTGTACAGTTCCCCCTTACCCCAAAACAGATCCCAGTGATCTAAGAATCTAAATCCCTGCCCCGTGCACCAGTTCCTCAGCCACACGTTCAGGTCCCGTATCTTCCTGTTCCTGCTCTCGCCAGCACGAGGAACTGGAAGCAAACCGGAGATAACAACCCTGGAGGTCCTGCTTTTCAGCATTTTTCCGAGCTCTCTAAAGTCACGCTGCAGAATATTCATCCCCTTCTTTCCGACATCGTTTGTGCCGACATGCACTACCACATCCGGCTGTTCACCTTCGCCCTTGAGGATTTTCTGCACTCTGTCCGTGACATCCTGGATCCTGGCACCAGGAAGGCAGCACACCATCCTCGCAACCCGTTTTGGCGCAGAAACCCCTGTCCGTACCTCTCACAATGGAGTCCCCCACTACAATGGCGTTGCCTGACTTAGGCCTCTTTGGTTTTGGCTCAACAGCCCTATTCGCATCGCAAGCCAGTCCGCCGCTCAGTGTAAGAACGTCTTCTGTCCCGACAGCTTCTAAGTGGGTGAACCTGTTCACAAGAGGTACAACACCCGGGGACGTTGGCATTGCATGCTTCCCTCCCTTTTCACTGTCTCCCACCTTCTCTCTTCCAGTACCTTAGGTGTAACAATCTTACTGTAGGACTTGTCGAGGAATGACTCCGTTTCTCGGACGAACCTGAGGTCATCCACTTGCTTCTCCAGTTTCCCAACACGGTCCTTCAGGAGCTCTACCTGGATGCACTTGCCACATTTGTAGCAGCCAGAGGCACCAGCAGTGTCCTTGACCTCTCACATACTGCAAGCACCACACTGAATCAGCTTGCCTGACATCTCCTTCTTTCGTCTCTCCCTCTGCAGTGTTTTGCGTAGTCTCCTCTCCTAAGACTCTCGAGCCAAAGACTCGCACTTCTCTCACAGGGCCGCTCACTCACTGCCGCTCCCCAAGAGCAGTCTTGCTTATATTGACTGATAAATTGCCTAATTTACCAATTTACAAACCAAATTCCTCAGTTTTCAACTGTTTTCCCGGCACTGACTCACTTCTAAAACAGTACCTTCTAAAACAATGTAAGGATCAGTATCAATTACCTGCAGAGGTTCCTGTTTACGGAGACCCAACTCCAAAGGAAACACATCCTCTCTCAAGGCTTCTTAACTGGATTTGTCATGCGAGCGGCGCTGGATCTCGTGCTTCTAGGCAATACGTTGCTGAACATCAGCAGGCTGCAGGACTTTGGGCATCAGGGACTGCTGGGCAATAGGCATCGGAGGGCGGACAACACGGGACATGAGTCGCTGGGCAGGGGATCCCATGGTACTGTCTCTGGAAATGTTCCGAAGGTTCAGGAGACCCTGATAGAAATCCCCGTTCGAGAGGCGGGTTTGTTCAAGCAGGTGCTTAGCGCTGCGGACCGCCCGTTCAGCTAGACCATTGCTCTGCGGGTACTCCGGGCTGCTGGTGAAATGATTAAAGTTCCACTTTGCAGCAAACGCTCGAAATTCGGCGCTGGTGAACTGGCGTCCGTTGTCTGTCTGCAGCCGGACAGGGGAACCAAACGTGGCAAAGTGACGGCGAAGTTTGCTGATCACCATCTCGGAGGTGATGGCAGGGAGGAGGTCCACCTCGAACCAATTTGAGTAAGAGTCTACGAGCACAAGGTATTGCTTCCCACGCCAGTCGAAAATATCGGCAGCCAGAGAAGACCAGAGCATGTCAGGGGCAGGCTGCTGCAAAAGCGGCTGTCTTTGCTGATGCGGGGCAAGAGAGTTACAGTCCGGACAGGAATCCACCCTGGCCTGGATGTACTTAGCCATGGCCGGCCAGTAGTACTGTTCCTGGGCATGCGAGATAGTGGCATCTGCCCCGGGATGCCCCATGTGGGCGGCGTCAAAATACAAGCCATGCAGCGAGGCAGGGACGACCACTTTGTGTCCTTTGATAATAATGCCGTCCCGGAGGACCAACTCATCGCGGACCAAAAAATAGGGGTGGACGCTGGCAGGCAACGAATTCCGTTTGGTGGGCCACCCGCGCTTGATGACAGCAGCAAGCTGCTGCAGGTCGGGGTCGTTTGCGGTATGTGCAACCAAGCACTGTAGTTGCTGAGAAGGGACGAAGTTAACGTTCAGTACCTGTAAGTCCGACCGCTCGAAGGGGTGCTGGTCGCAGGAGGCCCGGGGGGCCCGGGACAGCGCATCAGCCACATGCATCTCGGTGCCCCTCTTATATATGATTTTAAAGTCAAAGCGCTGTAGCTGCAGCATCATCCGCTGTAGCCTGGCAGGAGCGCAGTGTATAGGCTTGTTCAGTATCGTTACCAGTGGCTGGTGATCCGTCTCAACGGTGAACCTGGTGCCAAATAGGAAGTCCTTAAACTTCGAACACGCGAAAACCACCGCCAGCAGCTCCTTCTCTATCTGTGCATAACGCTGCTCTGTGTCCGTCATGGTCCTGGAGGCATAAGAGATGGGCAGCAGCGAGTCACCAGCGTGGGGTTGCAGGCAGGCAGCACCCAGTCCAAATCGAGAGGCGTCGCAAGTGACCACGATCGGACGCAGTAGATCAAAGAACTTCAGGGTAGGTGTGCTGACCAGCCTCGTCTTTAGCAGATCAAACGCCTGCTGGTGGTGTGGAAACCATGCCCAGGCAATGTCCTTTTTTGTGAGTTGTCTCAGGGGTGCGCTCAACTCGCTGAGGTCGGGGATAAACTTTCCCAGGTAGTTCACCATACCCAGGAAACGCTGTAGACTGACAACGTCTGTCGGGGCGGGCAGCTCTGAGATGGCGCTGGTCTTTTGCGGGTCCGGCTTCAACCCCTGGGCCGTGAAAATGTGGCCAACATATGTGACCTCAGGCACCGGAACTTGCACTTTGACCGATTAAGCTTCAAATTTATCTGCCGAGCACGGTCCAAAATCCGTCGGAGGTTGCGGTCATGTTCGGCCACATCCCTCCCATAGACCAGAATGTCGTCTACAATGATCGCGCAGGGCAGACCTGCAAACAATTGTTCCATTGAACGCTGAAATACCTCGCTGGCGGAGTTGATGCCGAACGGCATCCGCAAAAACTTAAACCTGCCGAAGGGCGTGCTGAACGTGGTCAGGTCCGTGGAGCGTTTGTCCAGGGGTATCTGCCAAAACGAACTTCTTGCATCGAGGACGGAGAACACTGTGGCTTGTCCCATCTGGGCGGCAACATCTTCGACAGTCCTCATGGGGTAGTGGGGCCGTTTAATCGCCATATTCAAGTCCTTGGGGTTGATGCATACCCGTATCTCATTTTTTCCTTTCTTCAACGTGGCGACCATGGCGGAGACCCATTCGGTTGGATCGCTGACAGCCTCCAGCACTCCCATGTTGACCATGTCTTTCAGCATGCTCTCCACCTTGCCCTTCATGGCGAACGACACTCTATGGGGTGGACGAATCACAGGCACCACAGATGGGTCAGTCACGATCTTGTACACCAACGATCTTGGGCACTGTGACTCCGTGGAGTGCACGTAATTGCAGTTTGGACACTTTTGAGATGGCGGGACCCGGGATGTACGAACGGGCCGCGGTGGAGGGCGAAAGTTGTCCTTCATACGTCGTTGTCTGGCAACACCAGTTAGATTTATGGCTCGGCTGTCAGACCCCCGCTGCCCATGCGGAGGGGTGACCACTTCGGCAATGCGGCACGCATGCATTGCCTGAGTCAGGGTTAGGTCAGGCCGTTGCAGCAGGTCGGCACGTAGCTTCTGATCAATCATGCCAGTGACGAGAAAGTCCCTGGTGAGCTGGTCGCGCATGGTTTCAAATCGGCACCGCTGAGCAAGGTGCCGCAGGTCAGCGATGAAGCACTCAACAGGTTCATCCGGCTGTTGCTTGCGTGAGAAGAACCTGGCCCGCTCCAGTATACGGTTGGAGGGCAGGTCACATATCTCCGCGAACTTGCGCAAAAGACACACCGGGTCGTCGGCCGATTCAGCTGGCTCGACCGGCTGGTCGTTGTCATCCAGGACTGCTGGTTCGTAGACAAATGCTTGAGCTCTCTTCATTGCGTCGGGACCGGCCAGGTTGAGCAGGAGTGATGCTTTGACCGCGGCTGGGTCGTTCCGGTGCGCAATATTGACGTAGTGAGTGTAGTCCATCACAAAAGTCGACCATCGCTCCGCAATGTCAGCGTCGAAGACAAGGGGAGATGGCTTTCGGCATGAGGATGCCATGTCAAGGGAAACCCAACACTGGGCACTAACGGGGACAAAATAAATAAAAACCGGTAAACGGGAAATGCGAGTTTTAAACTTCTGACACCATGTAAAGGCGTGATAGCTGACACACTGTAACCTTTACTGAGAGTTTAATATAGCACATGGCACACACGTCCCAGCACTGACTGCATCCAGCCTTCAGGCGTACTGGGACCTAGTGGGAGGAACAAAGGGAGGATACTACAGTTATACTAATATGATGGGGCGTGGTTAGTGGTGATGAGGTAACTACATTATAGGTGCATGCATAACCCATCTACACTATGTTTCTATAATTAGTTAGTCAAGTCGTCACATTTATTTATATAACACATTTACAAAACAACTCTCGTTGGCCAAAGTGCTTTACATTTGTTATAAGAATAGTATAAACCAGTGGTTCCCAACCTTTTTTAAGGTGCTCTTTAAATTTTTCTGTGCCCCCACCCCCCCCCCCACCCCCCGACATTATTAGCGGAAAAAAGTGGCACCTTTCATTGAACCTTAATCCCCACATTTTTCTGTGGCCCCCCTGAGATTTGCCATATATGGCTCCAGGTTGGGAATCACTGGTATAAACAAACAAACTACATACATATATACATATAGCCCTCGCTCAGAGGACGCCAAGGAAGGCTTGAGAGCATAGATAAGTTTTTCAAAGTTAGTTAGTTGCCCAATTGTAGCTAATTACAAAATTCAATTACTAGATCTAAACATCTATTTGGACTACGCAGTTGCAGCATGGGACCCATACACAAATAAAAATATTTCTTTCATCGAACGCGTCCAAAGACAGGCAGCTCGATTTGTTACTAACACCTATGGGAGAGAAGCGAGTGTCACCAAACTTCTGAATTCTCTGGGGTGGAACCCTCTCCAAGACAGACGTGGAGCTCACCGTTTGACCTGTTTTTACAAACTGTTAAATGGTCAGCTCGACATAGATTACAAGACCTACATCAAACCCAAACCAATTAGGAGCAGACGAGGGCATTCGATCCAATTTGTGATCCCAGCTACAAAGACAGATGTGTACAGCAATTCGTTCTTCCCCCGCACAATTAAAGCATGGAATAATCTCCACCCAGCTATAGTTACCCAACCAGATGCAACTAAATTTAGAGTAGCTATTTCTTCCCAAGAACCCTTTCTGGCGTAAGTCTTCCCTCCACCACCTCCAGTTTAAATTCCATTTGGAATATAGGGAGGTTTCACGGCAGTGGGGTCACGACCCATGACCCGTACTGTTGCTATGCTACTCCAAATGGATTACACGCGATGAACTGCAGGTAGGCACTTACCATTGTTTCCAGCGTAGCGGGCCCGTTAAAACCCCACCGCTGAAATTGTCCATTTTTGCGCTGTAAATAATTATGGAAATCGGGATAAGCGTGAGAGACATTTAGCCAACTTCAGAATTCCAAAAGTGAGGAGAAATGACGGTGGGTAGAAGCGAGAGCTGAAGGGACAACAACAGCCAGAGTGCTTGGCGAACATTGGCCGTTTGCTCACTGCATTGCATCAACTAAGGCATTATTTGTGTTTTTCCTAATTCCTTTGGCATCTAAAAAGTTTCAGAAGTGATAAATTTGGCTGTAATTTTTTTAAATCGCCCATGGTTCCCAAGTGGGTTTTTACATACAAAATGCAAACGCATCTGAAGAAAAATTTACAGCCAGATTTATCACTTCTGAGAATATTTAGATACCAAAGGAATCAAGAGAAAACACAAATAATGCCTTACTTGATGAAATGCAGTGAGCAAACTGTATTACACTCGCTCCCGGGCGAATAAACTGTATTACACTCGCTCCCGGGCGGATAAGGCTCGGCCTCCAGCTGTTGACACTCCCGCCCGTCACCCTCTCAATTGTCGACGGCTATCGACCCCCCCCCCCCCCCCCAATTGGCCGGGCCGTCTGTCCGTCTCCCTCCTCCTCCAATGAGCAACGACAGGTGGCGGGACAACGACCAACTCCCCCGCCCATTGGCCCTTCCATCCGTCAGTCTCCCATCCTCCTCCAATGCGCGCGGTCGGGACAACCCTCAGACCCGAACCCCCTCCTCATTGGATGATCCGTCCGCCCCTCTCCCGTCTCCATCCAACCAGCAACGACAGGTGGCGGGACAACCTCCAACCCCCGCCTATTGGATGATCCGTCCGCCCATCACTCAGTCCCCATCCAATCAGAACCTATGGGAGGCGGGATGTCCCTCTAGCCCTCCGCCCATTGGCCGGGACCGCCGTCGGTCGCCGCGTCCTCGTCCAATCAGCGCGGATGGGGGGCGGGACCTTGAGACAGTTGGTGCCCGGAGCCGCGGCCATCACCGACTCCCCCCCTCCCCACACCCCACACACAGCTGTGGACGCTCGCTCGGCCGTCCAGCTGTTGACCGTCGCTCATTCACCCGCCCCCCCCCCCCACACTAACCCACCCCGACTGTCGACCATCGCTCCCGGGCGGGCGGACAGACCACACTGTTGACGTCAATGGGAGACTGACTGACCGCCAGTAGTCAAGATGGCCGCCTCTGGCTTCACTCGCATTGACGTCAACGGGAGACTGACTGACTGCCAGTAGTCAAGATGGCCGCCGGGATCCCACCAACTGTCGCCGCTCGCGCTCCCTCAGCCGTTGCCGCCCGTTATTTCCCGCCGTTTCCAGAAGGTTGTTCACCAACGGTCGCTCGCTCGCGCGCTCGGTCACTGGGAGTTCGCTTCTCCACGACCGACCTTCACATTCCCGCTGGAAATGAGTTGAATAAACACAGGTGGGAAGTTTAAATCATCTTGAATGACAACAACGTGTAGTAGACAGACAGACAGACAGACAGAGGTTGTTAGTTGTTAGTTCAGGTTGTTAGGATGGGAAACTGAGGTGGGGGAGAGATGGAGAGAGAGAGGGAGAAAGAAAGAGAGGGGGAGAGAAAAAAGGGGAGAGAGGGAGAGAGAGGGGGTCAGAGAGAGATTTATCACCACCACCCTCTCTTGAATTTAGAAGATTGAGGGCGGATCTTATCGAAACTTACAAAATTCTTAAGGGGTTGGACAGGCTAGATGCAGGAAGATTGTTCCCGATGTTGGGGAAATCCAGAACAAGGGGCCACACACAGTTTAAGGATAAGGGGGAAATATTTTAGGACCGAGATGAGGAAAACAGAGAGTGGTGAATGTGTGGAATTCTCTGCCACAGAAGGTAGTTGAGGCCACACAGTTCATTGGCTATATTTAAGAGGGAGTTAGATGTGGCCCTTGTGGCTAAAGGGATCAGGGGGTATGGAGAGAAGGCAGGTACAGGATACTGAGTTGGATGATCAGCCGTGATCATATTGAATGGCGGTGCAGGCTCGAAGGGCCGAATGGCCTCTACTCCTGCACCTATTGTCTATGTTTCTCTGTTTCTATCACTAACTAACGGCAATAAGTCACCAATCTACACCCACTATCACAACACTGGGCCACAAAAACACCGCCTTTTGTTGTTGTTTGTGTAGACATTTTTTGATTACATTCATTGTTTCCATTTTAAACATTTTAAAAAGGTCAACGCTTTTCTTTTTTTTTCCAAAATGTTTCCGATATTTATTTATATTTGGATAATTCTTTGTGAAAAGATTATTGCATAAATGTTTAAAAACGTCGCGCTTATTAGTTCCGCTGATTTAGACTGAAAATGCTTTTCTAAACATTTACGTTGAACGATTCATTTTTAACAAAATTGCTTATTTTTGAATGTTAAAATCCCCACTGCTCTCCCCTTGCTATTTTCTTTTACAAGCGTTGCCGTTATTGATGTTATTTCCCGTTTATATCCTCGCTGCGATCTGTCGTCAAAGTCACAAAACTCACGTGTGGCGGCCACTCGGCAGCGAGTAGACGGATTGACGGCGGCACAGAGACGTGGATCTCCTCTCCTCCCCCCTCTCTCTGTCTCTCCCTCCCCCCCTCCTCCTCCTCTCCATCTCTCCCCCATCCCTCTCTCCCCCTCCCTCTCTCTCCCTCCCTCCCTCCCTCTCTGTCTCTTCCACCTCTCTCTCCCCCTTCCCTCTCTCTACCCCCCTCTCTATCTCTTCCCCCACCTCTCTCTCCCCCCTCCCTCTCTGTCTCTCCCCCCCTCTCTCCCCCCTCCCTTCCTCCCCCTCGCAGACATGGATCTCCTCTCTCCCCCCCTCCCTCTCCTCACCTCTGAACATTAATAGCCCATTATTATCTGTTATTTGCACTTTATCAGTTTATTTATTCATGTGTGTATTTCCGTATATAATGGGTATATGGACACACTGATCTGATCTGTATTCATGCCTACTATGTTCTGTTGTGCTGAAGCAAAGCAAGAATTTCATTGTCCTATACAGGGACACATGACAATAAACTCTCTTGAATCTCTCACTCCCTCTCTCTCTCCTCTCTCTCTCCCTCCCCCCCCCCCTCTTTCTCCCCCCCTCTCTCCTCTCTCCCCCCTCTCTCTCTCCTCTCTCTCCCCCCTCTTCACTCTACCTGCTGTACTTGTGCTTGGCTTGGTCGTATTTGTGTATAGTATAACCTGATTAGATTGGACAGCATGCAAACAAAATATTGTCACTGTTTCTCAGTACATGTGACAATAATAAGTGTCGGCACAGTAGTGCAGCTGGTAGAACCGCTGGCTCACGGATCCGGAGACTCGGGTTCGATTCTAACCACGGCCACTGTTTGTGTGCAGTTTGCATGTTTTTCTTATGACGGCGTGCGTTTCCTCCCACATCCCTATGGCATGCTGGCATGAACATCAATTGCCCTCTGTAAATGTGCCCCTAATATGCAGAACGTGAGACAACATAAAACTAGTGTGAGCGGGTGATCGATTGATGATTGCATGGACTCGCTGGGCCGAAGGGCCTGTTTGTATACTGTGCCTCTGAACTCTGAATGCTAAAGCTAAAGTGTGAGAATAAGTTGCGTTTAATGTCGCGACGGTGTATTGTGTCAAAAGGTGTCAACATTGTGTCCATCCAGAATCAAGGGTCCTTGAGACTCTTGAAAGGCGCCCATAAATAAAATGTATTATTATTATTATTAAGGGTCACAGTTTAAGGATAAGGGGGGAATCTTTTAGGACTGAGATGAGGAAAACATTTCCCACACAGAGAGCGGTGAATCTGTGGAATTCTCTCCCGCAGAAGGTAGTTGAGGCCACAGTTCATTGGCTATATTTAAGAGGGAGTTAGATGTGGCCCTTGTGGCTAAAGGGATCAGGGGGTATGGAGAGAAGGCAGGTACGGGATACTGAGTTGGATGATCAGCCATGATCATAATGAATGGCGGTGCAGGCTCGAAGGGCCGAATGGCCTCTACTCCTGCACATATTGTCTATGTTTCTATGTTTCTAAGAAGAGAATGCACCCGTGGGGTTGAACAGTGGGAGGGGGACAATTGTTGTGAGTTAGCGCATTGTTTAGATGCCGCAAGGAATAAGTTACAGCAACAGCCTGGTGACTATTGTCAGGGCAAGTCGAGGATCACAGCCGGGTCTCCCTCCCCCCGTGCAGTGTGTGGGTAGGACCGGCACATGGCCTGACAGCAACCCGCTGATCGGAGCACCTCATCTCCGTCATGTGGTCTGCCTTTTAGCAGAGTGGGGGTGGTGACAGCTATGGGTGGTGGAAAACAGACAACACTTGATAATTCCATTATTTTGTTTCATCACAGCTCCTCCAATGTCTTCGCTGACGGAGCTCCTGGAAAGGTGTGATGATTGGCAGCTGCTGGAATTAACAAATCATTACCGCCAGAAGCTGGAAGCGGCGACTCAAGAGGCGGTGGAGAATGTTGTCTTCGTTCTAGCATACGAGAGATATCTCAGTGAGCAAGAGAACAAGGTAGGGAGAGGAATGGATGAGTGGGTAACTTCAGCTGATACTGAAATGTTTTCATGCACAAATATTGTGGGCCGAATGGTCCATTCTTGTGCTGTCCTGCTTGTAATGAGTCGAGTCGTACACACGTCAATGTACAACACATGTTTATTAAAGTCCAATCACTCACAGCATTCATCTGCATGGTGTTACAGTAACTAGCAGCTACTCACACTCATTACCAATAAACATAATATTACATAGTGACCAAGCAAAGATACTATAAACATAGTAAACACAACTTGTTCCCCCGCAACGATGATTACATTGCGAGAGGCATAACTGAAGTCGGGGCAGGCTTACTAAAATGGCGGAAGTTACGCTCCGTTGCGTACTACACGTCAGTCCATTGGAATTTACAGGAGTGGTCTATCTTGCTCCGTTCTAGTATCTTTGCTAATTACTTAGGCAGACTTCTGATAATATAAATGCATAGTAGGCGGAGCTTCTACTAACAAGCACTACAATTGGTTAGTAAGAAGTAACCAATCTACACTTCTCTCTATAATTACGGCGCAGTCACAAAGAATATCCCGTACAGTGGTGGTGAGTTTGTCAAATACACCATTATATTCAGGATGTGGTACAATACACTGACACAACCCAAAGTTTCAATGATTCACATCGCTAGCAAATTTTCAAAACACTCGCGACACTATAGTTATATGCGCATTTTACATTTTTGGCATAATTAATAGGTGATCAACTTCTCTTTGCAGTCTTACATCCTTGCTTTCCACCAGGTAGACAAAAATGCTGGAGAAACTCAGCGGGTGAGGCAGCATCTATGGAGCAAAGGAAATAGGCGACGTTTTGGGTCGAGACCCTTCTTCAAACTGATGTGGGGGAGGGGGGGGGGGAAGTAGAAAGGAAGAGGCGGAGACAGTGGGCTGAAGGAGAGCTGGGAAGGGGAGGAGAAAGCAGGGACTACCTGAAATTGGAGCAGTCAGTGTTCAATTTTTCAATAAAATCTTGAATACAATCGCAGAGTTCAACTACCAAAATGTTATAATTGGAGGAGACTTCAACTGTGTTTTAGACCCGTACTTACATAAATCGAGGCAAAAACAAAGAGGCAATATGAAATCTAAAACTAGTGAACTCTTAAATACATATATAAAAAACACAAATATAGCAGACGTTTGGAGGATCGCGAATCCGACTGGAAGGGAATACTCGTTTTATTCAATGGTACACAAAACATATAACCATATAACAATTACAGCACGGAAACAGGCCATCTCGGCCCTACAAGTCCGTGCCGAACAACTTTTTTCCCTTAGTCCCACCTGCCTGCACTCATACCATAACCCTCCATTCCCTTCTCATCCATATGCCTATCCAATTTATTTTTAAATGATACCAACGAACCTGCCGCCACCACTTCCACTGGAAGCTCATTCCACACCGCTACCACTCTCTGAGTAAAGAAGTTCCCCCTCATGTTACCCCTAAATTTCTGTCCCTTAATTCTGAAGTCATGTCCTCTTGTTTGAATCTTCCCTATTCTCAAAGGGAAAAGCTTGATCACGTCAACGCTGTCTATCCATCTCATCATTTTAAAGACCTCTATCAAGTCCCCCCTTAACCTTCTGCGCTCCAGAGAATAAAGACCTAACTTATTCAACCTATCTCTGTAACTTAGTTGTTGAAACCCAGGCAACATTCTAGTAAATCTCCTCTGTACTCTCTCTATTTTGTTGACATCCTTCCTATAATTGGGCGACCAAAATTGTACACCATACTCCAGATTTGGTCTCACCAATGCCTTGTACAATTTTAACATTACATCCCAGCTTCATGTATTCGCGTATAGATTATTTCCTAGTGGATACAAAACTAATCCCTTATACCATGAACCCTAAATATCACACCAATACGATTTCAGATCACTCCCCGCTAACTTTCGTTTTAAAATTGACTACGAACAAATCGTTCTGGAGGTTTAACTCGCAAATTTTAAAAGACCCACAAGGGAGTATATATCTAAAAAAACAGATGGATCTATTTTTTGAGACAAAGGATACACCAGATATATCGCCCACTTTACTATGGGAATCCTTCAAAGCATTTATTAGAGGAGTCATTATCTCGTATCAAGCCTTTCAAAACAAAAATAATAAGAATGAACAAAGACAATTAGAAGAACAAATCAGATGAGGGAATTGAAGGCAATATCTCCAAGTTTGCGGATGACACTAAGCTGGGGGGCAGTGTTAGCTGTGAGGAGGATGCTAGGAGACTGCAAGGTGACTTGGATAGGCTGGGTGAGTGGGCAAATGTTTGGCAGATGCAGTATAATGTGGATAAATGTGAGGTTATCCATTTTGGTGGCAAAAACAGGAAAGCAGACTATTATCTAAATGGTGGCCGACTAGGAAAAGGGGAGATGCAGCGAGACCTGGGTGTCATGGTACACCAGTCATTGAAAGTGGGCATGCAGGTGCAGCAGGCAGTGAAGAAAGCGAATGGTATGTTAGCTTTCATAGCAAAAGGATTTGAGTATAGGAGCAGGGAGGTTCTACTGCAGTTGTACAGGGTCTTGGTGAGACCACACCTGGAGTATTGCGTACAGTTTTGGTCTCCAAATCTGAGGAAGGACATTATTGCCATAGAGGGAGTGCAGAGAAGGTTCACCAGACTGATTCCTGGGATGTCAGGACTGTCTTATGAAGAAAGACTGGATAGACTTGGTTTATACTCTCTAGAATTTAGGAGATTGAGAGGGGATCTTATAGAACTTACAAAATTCTTAAGGGGTTGGACAGGCTAGATGCAGGAAGATTGCTCCCGATGTTGGGGAAGTCCAGGACAAGGGGTCACAGCTTGAGGATAAGGGGGAAATCCTTTAAAACCGAGATGAGAAGAACTTTTTTCACACAGAGAGTGGTGAATCTCTGGAACTCTCTGCCACAGAGGGTAGTCGAGGCCAGTTCATTGGCTATATTTAAGAGGGAGTTAGATGTGGCCCTGGTGGCTAAGGGGATCAGAGGGTATGGAGAGAAGGCAGGTACGGGATACTGAGTTGGATGATCAGCCATGATCATATTGAATGGCGGTGCAGGCTCGAAGGGCCGAATGGCGTACTCCTGCACCTAATTTCTATGTTTCTATGTTTCTATGACAACTAGATATAGATAATGCTAAAGATCCAACTATGGGTAAACATAATAAAATTTTAATACTGAAATTTAAGCTAAATAAATTATTGTCAGAGAAAGTTATAAGACTATTCCAAATTACAAAACAAGAACATTTCGAATTTGGGTATAATCCCCATAAACTTTTGTCACGCCAACTGAAAAAACGGGAAAAAGATCATGCAATTTTAAAGATTAAATCAGATAGAGGGGAATTATTAACACTACCTAATGATATCAATAAAAGATTTGCTCAATTTTACCAGAATGTATACACATCCAAAACGTTAATAGAGAATAATAAAGTTTCAGAATTTTTGGACAATTGTAACCTTCCAAAACTAGAATTGAAGGAACAAGAGGAACTGGGAGCACAAATTACATCTAAGGAAATAGAAGACACAATAAACACACTTAGGATAAAGGGGAAATCCTTTAGGACCAAGATGAGAAAAACATTTTTTTTTCACACACTCACAGATTGGTAAATCTGTGGAATCTCTGCCACAGAAGGTAGTTGAGGCCACAGTTCATTGGCTATATTTAAGAGGGAGTTAGATGTGGCCCTTGTGGCTAAAGGGATCGGTGGGTATGGAGAGAAGGCAGGTACAGGATACTGATGAGTTGGATGATCAGCCATGATCATGTTGAATGGCGATGCCGGCCTGAAGGGCCGAATGGCCTCTACTGCTGCACCTATTGTCTATGTCTCTATGTAAGTGATAGGTGGATACAAAATGCTGGAGTAACTCAGCGGGACAGGCAGCATCTCTAGAGAGAAGGAATGGGTGATGTTTCAGGTTGAGACTCTTCTTCAGAAGTGATAGGTGGATATAGGTGAGGGAGACACAAGGAACTGCAGATGCTGGAATCTTGCATAGAACACAATATAGTTAGAAGCGCAGAATCTCTTGCCCAGAGTAGGGGAATCGAGGACCAGAGGACATGGGTTCAAGGTGAAGGGGAAAAGATTTAATAGGAATCTGAGGGGTGACTTTTCAACAAAGGTGTATGGAACGAGCTGCCGGAGGAGGTCGTTGAAGCCGGGACTATCCTAACGTTTAAGAAAGTCATTAAGTGATTTTGTTCTCATTGCTTTGTAAATATTGATTGTAATGTCCAATTGTTTGATAATTTCGATTTTGTTAATATTAATGTCGTTAATGTCTTTACTTGTTCGGAATAAATAAATAAAATAAATACAAATAAATAAATAAATAAATAAAAAGTGTTTAAGAAGGAACTGCAGATGCTGGAAAATCGAAGATAGACAAAAATGCTGGAGAAACTCAGCGGGTGCAGCAGCATCTATGGAGCGAAGGAAATAGGCAACGTTTCGGGCCGAAACCCTTCTTTAGAAAGTTAGACAGGTACCTATATGGGACCTTAATAAGTGTTGGCCGGTGTGGACTCGCTGGTGGTCAAGGCCACGGGACGGGCAGGGGAATGGACGCTCACCGCTGTGGGGTACGCCGGTGTTGCCACAGGCTGGACATGCGGGCGAATCCCTTGCCACACTCAGCGCACTCAAAGAGTCTCTCTCCGGTGTGTATCCGCCGGGGCTCCCGCAGCCCCCGTGCTCTCTTGAAACGCTTGTCGCGGTGGGAGCATCGGCTCGCCGGCGTGGGACCGCTGGTGCTGCCGCAACCCCCGCGAGCTGTCAAACGACTCGCCGCAGTACGGGCAGTCGTAGGGCTGGCCGCCGGTGTGCGCGTGCTGGTGGGACATGGCGTGGGAGTCCGTGGCAAACAACGGGCTGGAGACGGGACTGTCGCCGGCGTGCACCCGCTGGTGGGACAGCAGCCAGGAGGAGCGGGTGAAGCTCTTGCCGCACTGGGCGCAGGTGTAGGGGCGCTCGCCGCTGTGGGTGCGCCGGTGGTCCAGCATGTTGCTGGAGCGGATGAAGCCCTTGCCGCAGTCGCTGCAGGTGTAGGGCCGCTCCCCGGTGTGCATGCGCATGTGCTCCTTCAGTTCCGTGGGCGACTTGAAGCCTTTGCCGCAGTCGGAGCAGGTGAAGGGCCGCTCGCTGCTGTGCACCCGCCCGTGCCGCCGCAGAGCCGCCAAACAGATGAAGCTCTTGCCGCAGGTGGAGCAGCCGTAGGGCCTCTCGCCCGTGTGCACCCGCCGGTGGACCGTCAGGTCCCGCGCCGAATAGAAGCTCTTGCCGCAGTCCGTGCAGTCGAAGGGGCGTTCTCCCATGTGCACCCATCGGTGGATCTCCAGCTGGCTCGGCCACTGCCAGACCTTGCCACATACGTCGCACTCATAACGCTTCTTCTTGTTGCGCCCCGTCATGTGGTCCTCCACCGAAGCTCAGCCCCTCGAAGCTCAGCCCGCACACCGAGCAGATGGGGGGGGGGGCTCACCGGCACCCTGGCCGCCCTCAAAGGCCGCTCACGTTCCTGTCTCTCCGTCCACAGCAACAGCTCATAACCCCTGCAGGAGGGGAACACATAAGGTCAACAAGCTGGCAAACAGGACATTACAAACAATAGACAATAGACAAGCTGTCTAAGAATCCATCTCATAGAAACATAGACAATAGGTGCAGGAGTAGAGGCCATTCGGCCCTTCGAACCTGCACCGCCCATTCAATATGATCATGGCGGATCATCCAACTCAGTATCCTGTACCTGCCTTCTCTCCATACCCCCTGATCCCTTTAGCCACAAAGGCCACATCTAACTCCCTCTTA
The DNA here is from genome assembly GCF_010909765.2 of Amblyraja radiata. Classification (NCBI taxonomy): domain Eukaryota; kingdom Metazoa; phylum Chordata; class Chondrichthyes; order Rajiformes; family Rajidae; genus Amblyraja; species Amblyraja radiata. Next base: position 31,472 of record NW_022630206.1, read on the forward strand.
AATATAGCCAATGAACTGTGTGGCCTCAACTACCTTCTGTGGCAGAGAATTCCACAGATTCACCACTCTCTGTGTGTGAAAAAAAAATGTTTTTATCATCTCGGTCCTAAAAGATTTCCCCCTTATCCTTCAACTCTGTGTGTGACCCATTGTTCTGGACTTCCCCAACATCGGGAACAATCTTCCTGCATCTAGCCTGTCCAACCCCTTAAGAATGTTGTACGTTTCTATAAGATCCCCCCTCAATCTTCTGAATTCTAGCGAGTACAATCACAGTCTATCCAGTCTTTCTTCATATGAAAGTCCTGACATCCCAGAAATCAGTCTGGTGAACCTTCTCTGTACTCCCTCTAAGGCAAGAATGTCTTTCCTCAGATTAGGAGACCAAAACTGTACGCAATACTCCAGGTGTGGTCTCACCAAGATCCTGTACAACTGCAGTGGAACCTCCCTGCTCCTATACTCAAATCCTCTATTGCAAGAATGTCTTTCCTCAGATTAGGAGACCAAAACTGTTTGCAATACTCCAGGTGTGGTCTCACCAAGACCCCGTACAACTGCAGTAGAATTTCCCTGCTCCTATACTCAAATCCTCTATGGCAAGAATGTCTTTCCTCAGATTAGGAGATCAAAACTGTACGCAATACTCCAGGTGTGGTCTCACCAAGACCCTGTACAACTGCAGAACCTCCCTGCTCCTAGACACAAATCCTTTTATCAAATAGGTGCAGGAGTAGAGGCCATTTGGCCCTTCGAGCCAGCATCGCCATTCAATGTGATCATGGCTGATCATCCCCAATCAGTACCCCGTTCCTGCCTTCTCCCCATATCCCCTGACTCCGCTATTTTTAAGAGCCCTATCTAGCTCTCTCTTGAAAGCATCCAGAGAACCGGCCTCCACCGCCCTCTGAGGCAGAGAATTCCACAGACTCACCACTCTCTGTGAGAAAAAGTGTTTCCTCGTCTCCGTTCTAAATGGCCGACCCCTTATTCTTAAACTGTGTGTGTGTGTGTGGCCCCTGGTTCTGGACTCCCCCAACATCGGGAACATTGTGCTTGCAAGTATGGTGATGTGAGAATCAGAGAAGTGGCTGCAAGAAGGCCAGGGCTGGGATGTGAATATTCAAGGGTATACGTCCTATCGAAAAGACAGACAGGTGGGCAGAGGGGGTGGGGTAGCTCTGTTGGTGAGGAATGAAATTAAGTCCCTTGCGAGGAGATGTAGAGTCAGGAAGGAGAGAATGGAGGAATTGTAAGGGAAAGAAGACCTTAATGGGAGTTATCTATAGGCCCCCAAAGAGTAGCCTGGATATAGGGTGCAAGTTGAATCAAGAGTTATAACTGGCATGTCGCAAAGGTATTGCTACAGTACTTATAGAAACATAGAACATAGGTGCAGGAGTAGAGGCCATTCAGCCCTTCGAGCCTGCACCGCCATTCAATATGATCATGGCTGATCATCCAACTCAGTATCCTGTACCTGCCTTCTCTCCATACCCCCTGATCCCTTTAGCCACAAAGGCCACATCTAACTCCCTCTTAAATATAGCCAATGAACTGTGTGGCCTCAACTACCTTCTGTGGCAGAGAATTCCACAGATTCACCACTCTCTGTGTGGGGGAAAAAATGTTTTTCTCATCTTGGTCCTAAAGGATTTCCCCCTTATCCTTAAACTGTGTGTGTGTGTGGCCCCCTGTTCTGGACTTCCCCAACATCGGGAACAATCTTCCTGCATCTAGCCTGTCCAACAACTTAAGAATTTTGTAAGTTTCTATAAGATCCCCCCTCAATCCTCAAAATTCTAGCGCGTACAAGCCGAGTCTATCCAGTCTTTCTTCATATGAAAGTCCTGCCATCCCAGGAATCAGTCTGGTGAACCTTCTCTGTACTCCCACTATGGCAAGAATGCCTTTACCAAAACTGTACGCAATACTCCAGGTGTGGTCTCACCAAGGCCCTGTACAACTGCAGTAGAACCTCCCTGCTCCTATACTCAAATCCTCTATGGCAAGAATGTCTTTCCTCAGATTAGGAGACCAAAACTGTACGCAATACTCCAGGTGTGGTCTCACCAAGACCCTGTACAACTGCAGTAGAACCTCCCTGCTCCTAGACTCAAATCCTCCTGCCAGTCAAGTCAAGTGAGTTTGTTGTCATGTGTCCCTGATAGGACAATGAAATTCTTGCTTTGCTTCAGCACAACAGAACATAGTAGGCATTGACTATGAATGCTAACAGACCATTGGCTTTCTTCACTGCCTGCTGCACCTGCATGCCTACTTTCAATGACTGGTGTACCATGACACCCAGGTCTCGTTGCATCTCCCCTTTTCCTAATCGACCGCCATTCATTTAATAGTCTACTTTCCTGTTTTTGCCACCAAAGTGGATAACCTCACATTTATCCAGATTATACTGCATCAGCCATGCATTTGCCCGCTCACCCGGCCTATCCAAGTCACCTTGCAGAAGATCAAATAGAGCAAGTGTTTAAGTGGGACGACAGATGGCAAAATGGGCTAAGTGTTCGGCTGGCAACCGGAAGGTAGCCGGTTCGAATCCCGCTTGGAGTGCATACTGTCGTTGTGTCCTTGGGCAAGACACTTCACCCACCTTTGCCTGTGTGTGAATGTGTGTGAGTGATTGGTGGTGGTCGGAGGGGCCGTAGGCGCAGATTGGCAGCCACGCTTCCGTCAGTCTGCCCCAGGGCAGCTGTGGCTACTAATACTCAGCTTACCACCACCGAGTGTGACTGAGGAGTGAATGAATAATGCGATGTAAAGCGCCTTGAGTATTAGAAAGGCGCTATATAAATCCCATCCATTATTATTATTACTTTCCTGTTTTTGCCACCAAAGTGGATAACCTCACATTTATCCACATTAAACTGCACCTGCCATGCATTTGCCCGCTCACCCAGCCTATCCAAGTCACCTTGCAGAAGATCAAAGTGTTTAAGAAGGAACTGCAGATGCTGGAATAATCGAAGGTAGTTAATTTGTGTTTATTGTGTGTTTTGTTATTCATTATTATTATTGTGTA